>NC_057812.1:581221611-581415826 GCF_018294505.1 Triticum aestivum
CCCGAGCTCCGGCCGCCGCCGCGAGCTCGACTCCGGCGAGTACAGCGCACCCCGTCCGCTCCTTCCTGCTCCGTTGGATGCGGAAGAGCACGGGCTACGCCCCGGTGGTCTCCGCGAGTCCAGCCGCCGCCTGTAGCTCAAGTCCGGCGAGCTCCCGCCGCAGTTTTGGTCGTCGCCGGCCGAACTCCGGCGAAGTCGACGTGGCTTAGTTAATTAGTCACTAACCCCCCCACCTACTGACGCTGACAAGTGGGCCCCAGGGCTTAGTCAAAGCTAACCAGCCCGGGTCAACGCGGGATTAGTCCCTGTGTCACTGACGTGTGGACCCCACACGTCAGGTTTGACCCGGGGCAGCCCTGTTGACTTGCTGATGCAAGCATGACGCAGTGCTGATGTCATAACTCATTTTCTGGATTTAACTTAATTCTGAAATTCCAGAAAATGCCTAAAACTTCTAAAAATCATAGAAAATTAACCGTAACTCCAAATTAAATAATTTATATATGAAAAATTATCAGAAAAATTCAAGGAATCCATCTGTACCATTTTCATGCATGTTAGAACAACTTATCACTACTGTTTAGGGCAAATGAAGTGAATGACATTTAAATAACCACATATGGAGTTTGAATTTGAATCTTGGATTCAAACCAACTTCATTTAATCTGGTTTTAGGTGCATTAGCCAAAACACATTCATATTGCCATGTCATAGCATGCATCATATTGCGCATTGCATTGATTGTGTTCCTTTCTGTGTTGCCGGTATTTGTCCCCTCTCGATAGACGTGTACCGACGATGTGATCGATGACACCGATGAAGAGCTGTATTATCTTCAGAAGTGCCAGGCAAGCAAAACCCCCTTGTTCATTCCGATAAAATCCCACTCTCTCGCTCCTGCTCTCTTTTACTGCATTAGGACAACACCGATTTATCTGTTACTTGCTGCGGTAGCTGAACCCCTTTATCCTTTGCATGACCTGTCATTGCCACAGTAAATAGATGAAACCCACTAGCATGAGTAGGAGTTGTTTGAGCCCTGTTGTGCCTACTCATTCATGCTTGTTTGTCATGCCTGCTACTGCTTAGAGTTGAGTCAGGTCTGATTCATCGGGGATGAATCAGGGGTGTGTGAACATGTCCTACGGTGTGTGAGCTAAGCGTGTGAACACGATTTGGTAAAGGTAGCGGTGAGAGGCCATGTAGGAGTACATGGTGGGTTGTCTCATTGCAGCCGTCCTCAGGAACTGAGTTCTGTGTTTGTGATCCATGATTCAGCTACTACCACGCATTGGGCCCGAAACCAATGGACCCTCTCGGCTTCTTAATCACCCTTGTCCTCTGTCCAGGAGTTGCAAGTAGTTTCTGGTGTTTGTAGTATGCTGGAGGCCGTGCGCAGCGCTGACCGTAGGGGTGGGCTGTGATGCGGTAGGCACGTGGCCGGGTAAACCGGGCGCCCGTTTGGTGTCACGAAACCCTGTTCACATCGTTTGGGGCTGTGAGCGAAACTCCGGCCGGATCTCCTCATGGATGGAACCCGAATAGGCGATAAACCTGGACTAGAGACTTGAGTGTTTAGGTAGGCCGTGGCCGACACCCACGTTGGGCTTCCGCTTGAAGGTTGCCGAGTACATGTCGTGTAAACGGCGGTAAGTGGTGAGAGCGTGTGTGAAGAAGTATACCCCTGCAGGGTTAACATCATCTATTCGAATAGCCGTGTCCGCGGAAAAGGACTTCTGGGTTGCTTATATCAGTTCATAGACAAGTGAAAGTGGATACTCTAAAATACGCAAGATAAGCGTGAGTGCTATGGATGGCGTTCTCGTAGGGAGACGGGAGTGGATCCATAGTGGTGTATTGATATGGTGAATATGTGGACTCGTGTGCGCCACCTCAAAAGAGTTACTTGCAGTCATAGTTTCAGGTTAGCCACCGAGTCAAAGCTGGCTTGCTGCAGTTAAACCCCACCACCCCTTTGTTGATAATGATGCATGTGTAGATAGATCTGATGTAAGTCTTGCTGGGTACATTTGTACTCACGTTTGCCTATTTTATGTTTTTGCAGAGAGACTTCAGTCTCACTAGTAGTTCCGCTTGGACTTCGACGTTTAGCTTGATACCTTAGCTACGATCTTGTGCCCTCGACAGGATCTGATAGATAGTCAGGCTTCTTAGCCTTTTTCATTTATAGATGTCTGTACTCAGACATGATAGCTTCCGCTTGTGCTTTGACTTGTATGCTCTGATTGTTGGGTCGTGAGACCCATGTTTGTAATATCTCGCTCCTCGGAGCCTATTGAATAAACTACTTGAGTCATAGAGTCATGTTGTGATGCCATGTTGTATTTGCACATATCGAGCATATTGTGTGTATGTTATTGAAATGCTTGGTATGTGTGGGATCTGACCATCTAGTTGTTTATCTTTAGTAGCCTCTCTTACGGGGAAATGTCTCCTAGTGTTTCCACCGAGCCATGGTAGCTTGCTACTGCTCCGGAACACTTAGGCTGGCCGGCATGTGTCCTTCTTCGTTCCTGTGTCTGTCCCTTCGGGGAAATGTCACGCGATGAATACCGGAGTCCTGTTAGCCCGCTACAGCCCGGTTCACCGGAGTCCTGCTAGCCCAGTGCTACAGCCTGGATTCACTCGCTGATGACCGACACGTTCGATGCTGGGTCATGGATGCCTGTCCCTGTAAGTCTGTGCCGCTTTGGGTTTACGACTAGCCATGTCAGCCCGGGCTCCTTATCATATGGATGCTAGCGACACTGTCATATACGTGTGCCAAAAGGCGCAAACGGTCCCGGGCAAAGGTAAGGCGACACCCGTGGGAATACCGTGCGTGAGGCCGCAAAGTGATATGAGGTGTTACATGCTAGATCGATGTGGCATTGAGTCGGGGTCCTGACAAAACATAAGATCCAACTATAATAGCAAAGCTCGCGATACATCAAGATCGTGCCAAATCAAGAACACGAGAGAGAGAGAAAGAGATCAAACACATAGCTACTGGTACATACCCTCAGCCCCGAGGGAGAACTACTCCCTCCTCGTCATGGAAAGCACCGGGATGATGAAGATGGCCACCAGAGAGGGATTGCCCCCTCCGGCAGGGTGTCAGAATGGGTCTAGATTGGTTTTCGGTGGCTATGGAGGCTTCTGGCGGCGGAACTCCTAATCTATTGTGTGTTCTGGAAGTTGTAGGGTATATGGAGTTATATAGGCAGAAGAAGCACGTCAGGGGAGCCACGGGGGCCCCACAAGGCAGGGGGGCACGCCTTAGGGGGGTGGGTGCGCCCCCACTCTCGTGGGTAGCTCCTGTATCTTCTGACGTGGGGTCCAAGTCCATCAGGTGTGTTTCCTTCCAAATATAACTTCTCCAGTTGATTTCGTTCCGTTTTGACTCCGTTTGATATTCCTTTTCTTCAAAACACTGAAATAGGCATAAAACAACAAATCTGGGCTGGGCCTCCGGTTAATAGGTTAGTCCCAAAAATAATATAAAAGTGGAAAATAAAGCCCAATATTGCCCAAAACAGTAGATAATATAGCATGGAGCAATCAAAAATTATAGATACGTTGGAGACGTATCAGGGGGGCGGCGCGCCCTTTCCTTCTCCTTCTCCCCCTTCCTTTCCCCCTCCTAGTAGGAGTAGGAAAGACGGGAGTCCTACTCCTACTAGGAGGAGGACTCCTCCGCCTGGCCCGCCCTACAGGGCCGACCGGCCTCCCCCCTTGCTCCTTTATATACGGGGGCAGGGGGGCACCCTAGGACACACAAGTTGATCATTGATCTCTCCCAGCCGTGTGCGGTGCCCCCCTCCACCATAATCCACCTCGGTCATACTGTAGCGATGCTTAGACAAAGCCCTGCGACCGTAGCTTCATCAACATCGTCACCATGCCGTCATGCTAAAGAAACTCTCCCTCGAGCTCTACTAGATCGTGAGTTTGCGGGACATCACCGAGCTGAACGTGTGCTGAACGCAGAGGTGCCGTACGTTCGGTACTGAGGATTAGTCGATCGTGAAGACGTACGACTACATTAACCGCGTTGTCATAACGCTTTGACTTACGGTCTACGAGGGTACGTGGATGATACTCTTCCCTCTCGTTGCTATGCATCACTGAGGGAGTCCTGGATTAGGGGGTGTTCGGGTAGCCGGACTGTACCTTCAGCCGGACTCCAGGACTATGAAGATACAAGATTGAAGACTTCGTCCCGTGTCCGGATGGGACTTTCCTTGCATGGAAGGCAAGCTTGGCGATGCGGATATTCAAGATCTCCTACCATTGTAACCGACTTTGTGTAACCCTAACCCTCTCCGTGTCTATATAAACCGGAGGGTTTTAGTCCGTAGGACAACTTCATCATACAACAATCATACCATAGGCTAGCTTTTAGGGTTTAGCCTCCTTGATCTCGTGGTAGATCTACTCTTGTACTATCCATATCATCAATATTAATCAAGCAGGACGTAGGGTTTTACCTCCATCAAGAGGGCCCAAACCTGGGTAAAGCATAGTGTTCCTTGCCTCCTGTTACCATCCGGCCTAGACGCACAGTTCGGGACCCCCTACCCGAGATCCGCCGGTTTTGACACTGACATTGGTGCTTTCATTGAGAGTTCCTATGTGTCATCGCCTTTAGGCCCGATGGCTCCTTCGATCATCAACAATGATGCAGTCCAGGGTGAGACTTTTCTCCCCGGACCGATCTTCGTCATCGGCGGCTTCGCACTGCGGGCCAAGTCGCTTGGCCACCTTGAGCAGATCGAAAGCTACGCCCCTGGCCATCAGGTCAGGTTTGGAAGCCTAGACTACACGGCTGACATCCGCGGGGACTTGATCTTCGACGGATTCGAGCCACAGCCAAGCGCGCCGCACTGTCTCGATGGGCATGATATAGCTCTGCTGCCGAACAGTGCCTTGGAGGCCACACATGCATCGGTTCCGACCATTGATTCAGAGCCTACTGCACCGATCAAGGATCAGCGGTTGGACGCTGCCTCAGGGGCTGCGATCTCAAAGGCGATCGAGCCAAACTCCAGCCTCGCACTCCGCATGGCCTGTGACTCCGAGGAGCCGGATTCCTTTCCGAACTCTGAGCCCCCCATGCCCCTGCCGATCGAGTCTGATTGGGCGCCGATAATGGAGTTCACCGCCGCAGACATCTTTCAGCACTCGCCCTTCGGCGACATCCTGAATTCGCTAAAGTCTCTCTCTTTATCAGGAGAGCCCTGGCCGGACTACGGTCAGCAAGGATGGGATTCGGATGATGAAGAAATTCAAAACCCACCCACCACCCACTTCGTAGCCACTGTCGACGACTTAACCGACATGCTCGACTTCGACTCCGAATACATCGACGGTATGGACGACGATGTAGGAGACAACCAAGAACCAATGCCTATAGGGCATTGGACAGCCACCTCATCTCACGATGTGTACATGGTGGATACCCCTAAAGGAAGCAACAACGAGGAAAACGGGGATGGAAAGAGGGACCGATCTCTCAAAAAACAATCAAAGCATCGATGTAAACGCCGACCCAAGCCCCGCCTCGATAAAGACCCAGCCATAGAGCAGGATGAGCCGGTAGATGACGCGCATGCCTTAGAGCAACCGTCCCAATAGGACAACCTGGATAGAGAAACCGAACATCCCTCCCCCGACAAAAATGGCATTCCCGACGACCCTACGCCGGACAAGCCCACGAAGCAGAAGAACCTCCACAAATGGCTCGTTGCAACCGCACGCAGCCTGAAAAAGCAGAAGCGGAAGCTAAAAACTACGGAAGATGCACTCAAGATCAGATGGAGTAAATTAATCAATACCGCAGACAAATACGGCAATAGTCGCTGCACTAAAAGCTATCCGAAGAGAAAGCTACTGCCTTAATTCGACGAGGAGGCCTTAGAGCCCTCGCATTCCAAAAGTGAGAAAGCCACACGGTCGGATAGACGACCCCATGGCCAGCATAAAGCGACAAGCATCGCCGCACTTAAGCCGGCATGCGACCCACTTAAGGATTCGCATCATGGCCCAGCCAGGTCCATTTATGGGCCAAAAAAGCAAGCTCTCGTAAGCAATGCAGTAAAGCCATTATCAGAATCCGGCACACCCAAATACAGGGGTGCCGCACACCCCCTATGTTTCACCGATGAGGTCCTGGATTATGAATTTCCAGCGGGATTCAAACCCGTAAACATAAAGGCATATGATGGAACAACAGACCCTGAAGTCTGGATCGAGGATTATATCCTCCACATACATATGGCTAGAGGAGATGACCTCCACGCCATAAAATACTTACCCCTCAAGCTTAAAGGGCCAGCCCGGCATTGGCTCAAAAGCCTTCCTGAAAACACAATCGGAAGTTGGGAAGAGCTCGAGGACGCTTTCCGAGCAAATTTTCAAGGGACCTATGTCCGCCCTCCGGATGCAGACGATCTTAGTCACATAACTCAACAGCCCGGAGAGTCAGCTCGACAATTCTGGAATAGATTTCTTACTAAAAAGAATCAGATAGTCGACTGTCCGGACGCTGAAGCCTTAGCGGCTTTCAGGCATAATGTCCGAGACGAATGGCTCGCCAGACACCTCGGCCAAGAAAAGCCAAGAACAATGGCCGCACTAACAAGCCTCATGACCCGCTTTTGCGCAAGAGAGGACAGCTGGTTGGCAAGATGCAGCACCAGTGACCCAAGTACATCCGAAACTAGGGATGGAAACGGAAAACCGTGACGCAATAAGGACCATCGCCGGACTAAGGAAAAAAGTCCGAAGAGCACGGCAGTCAACGCCGGATTCAAAAGCTCATGACAGAATCAGAAAAAGCCGCCCCTCCAAGATAACAGGGACGACCTATCCAACCTAAACAAAATCTTGGATAGGATATGTCAAATACACAGCACTCCCGGAAAGCCTACTAACCATACCCACAGAGATTGTTGGTTTTCAAACAATCCGGCAGACTCAACGCCGAACACAAGGGGCGCGACACACCAAGCGAAGACGAGGACGAACCCCAAAAGCAGAGTACCAGGAAACAAAAGAATTTCCGACAAGAAGTAAAAACAGTAAACTTACTCCACATAACAAAACGTGCGGCGCCCATAAAGGTACGCGCCCCACGGCCTATCCCAAAGGAATCCCGCCACTGGTTGTCAAAACCAATCATCTTCGATCATCTGGATTATTCTAGAAGTGTGAGGAACCCAGGATGGACTGCCCTGGTACTCGATCCAATAATTGGCGGACTCCAGTTTTCAAATGTCCTTATGGACGGTGGCAACGTACTCAACCTGATATATCAGGACTCGATCCGCCACATGGGGATCGACCCAAAAAGAATTCGCCACAGCAAAACCTCCTTTCAAGGAGTAACGCCAGGTCCGGACACCCATTGCATGGGTTTTCTCCGGCTCGAGGTTATTTTTGGCTCCGCCGATAACTTCCGTCGCGAAAAGCTGACTTTCCACATCGTCCCATTCTCAAGTCGCTATCAAGCACTACTGGGACGCGAAGCTTTCGCCCGCTTTAACTCAATACCGCATTATGCATCTCTGACGCTTAAGATGCTCGGTCCACGCGGCATCATCTCCTTAAAGGGGAAGCAGTGAGAACACCTCCCCCAAGCGGAGGATTGTGCGGCCGCTTTAACAGCCCCACAATACAATGGCTTCACCAGCCAGAACATCGGAACAGGTCATTAAGACCACGGACACGGATAGACGAGTCCGGCACAAAAGTATCATTGATAAAGGCTTAGTGGCCATATACCCCTGCACTAGGGGCTTCACACGTATAAAATAAGAGACAATAAAGCTCAATTTTTCATATTTTACTTTACACTTTGTTTATTTCATATAACTTTTGTTCGGCACGCCCCTTTTTCAACTTAGTTGCTCTCTTTTTACAGATGAACGTTGTGCTGCGCCCGTCTAGGATACGGCACAACGGAGACACAGGCACAGACGTGCAGTAGGGACCCGTTCCAATGATTCCTTTCAGATTAAGACCCTGCGTAAACCTTTTTTACTGTCTCTTGTTGATACACATCCCCTGGTTCTATGACCAAGGAGGAGGCTAGCGTCTTGGCATGTGACCACGTCAGAATTCTTGCACGTACCTGGACACTAGGGGCTTATACCTCAGAGCGTTACCTCGCCCGCTCTCATAAAGACCGAACACCTTAGGGAGTGTTCGGCGTCGCGAGTTTGGCCTTATATGCATCAGCTCCGAGTCATGATTTTGGTCAAATGTTGGGTTGCCCGGCTCCTGTGTTCGGCCGCCTTATGTTCCGCTCTATCGGCTAAGGCGGCACCAGGAGAACTACTGCGATTGTGCCCTGGTTCGGTCAGGCGAGCACCTCAGTAGAGAAAGCCGAAAACCGACTGTCATGATATGGTGTGAGACTGGTCAACCACTCGATGACTCTCCGGAATCTGTAGGATTCCTCCGCATTAACGAAGGGCCATTTACCGGCCAGGCACATACGCGCCCCGAATTCGGGCGAGCG
Source organism: Triticum aestivum (assembly GCF_018294505.1). NCBI lineage: Eukaryota > Viridiplantae > Streptophyta > Magnoliopsida > Poales > Poaceae > Triticum > Triticum aestivum. Next base: position 581,230,136 of record NC_057812.1, read on the forward strand.
CAGTCGCCACCAGGGGCTACCTAAATAGTCCCATTGTCAAGTTCCTATGGCTAAGTGAAAGTGTTAAAGCATTATAATCCGGTTGCCTAGCTCGCTGCGCTATCACCTCCTTTGTAGGACCAAGACGTTGGATTAAGTGTGAAAATGCGCCTTCTGCAAGCACCCCCGCACTATGTGCGTGGGGGCTGAAGCCAACGACTGCAATCTTTCAGATTTTGTATATATATATCTTAAAACGGCCGCACAGGAGGTGTTCCAAATACTTGAAGGCACAAGTATAAAAGGCTACTACAATTCATCAAAATATTGCTTTATAATGACATATGCTATCAGAACATAGCATCCTTCGAGCACTGCGTCTCTATTACACGAGCGCCTTCAAGGACTTCCTGAAAATAGTGCTCGGAGGGTACTCGGCTTTTGTCCGAATCTTGGGATGCAACAACGGTGGTCTCCATCTCTGCCCAGTATGTCTTGACACGGGCAAGAGCCATCCGTGCGCCCTCTATGCATGCTGACCTCTTCATCGCATTGATACGTGGCACCGAGTCAAGGAATTGCTGCACCAAGCTGAAATAACTCTTCGGCTCCGATCTCCCCGGCCACGTACTTCATGGCGAGTCTGGACAATCTATTCAGTTCAGCCCATTGAGCCAGACGATCGTCCACTGCCAGTGGACGCTCTGGATTTTGGAACTGCGACCAGAAAAGCCTTTCCACTTCGCGATCTTCTTGATCTCGAAAGTATTCGGTCGCATCAGCAGCACTCGCTGCCAAATCCAGATAGGTGTCCTCCACACTCCACATCCGATCCAATGGAGCAAACTTCGGATCGCAAAACTTCCTCTGCAGCATAAAGGGCTTTCCAGCCGCAATCTGTCCGACCTGACGCAGCTCCTCCTTCGTAGCTCTCATCACAGAGCGAGCATCCTTGGCATCGGCAACGACCTTCTCTAAGTCCATCTGTCTCGCCCGGTCTTCTTTCTCAAGAAACTTGCAACGGTCAGTAGCACTTTTTAACTTCACGGCCATCACGGCCATCTCCTTCTTGCTTCGGCAGTGAGCAGCCTATTCGGCTCTCAGCTCTTCAAGGGCCTTCTCGGCAGCCGCATCACTTTTCCTGGCTTGTTCCTTAGCTCGGGCAAGTTCCGCCCGAAGACTCTCCACGGCGGCCGCACCATCTGCGTCAAGCACACACATTGTAAGATACTGGCATAAAGCTCCTCTTACCAGATGCCGCCCGAGGAATTGCATACCTTGAGCCTCATCAAGCGGCTCGTTGACGAGCGCGATGTCGGCATCTGCCACGTCAAGTTGCCGCTTTAGTTTGGCAAAATCATCAGTTCGACTCGATTCCGGACACTTCGCCACCTGTATACAAAGGCGACATTTTAGACCTGGGATTATGATCCTCTGCGCGCCGTCAATTTTGACAATGCATAGAGTCTCAGGGGCTACTATCTACACAGGGCGCATCTTGTTTATGCGCAACTGACAAAGAGGGTCCGACACCGGGGAGATCCTCGACATTATCAAACATACCTCAAAACCCGTCAGCAAACTTCTGACGGCCTCATGCCATCTGCTTTCCGCGGACGAAATCCTTCCAATCACCGTACCCATCAATGCACGGTGCTCGTCTGAGATAGAAGCTCGCCCCAGCAGAATCATCAGCTCCTCTGACCGCGCATCGGACGGTGCCGGACTCGTCCTATGACCTCCATCAAAGGCCGGACATGGAGAACCTTGGGAGGGGGGGGGAGCATATGATTACCTTCCACCCCTGCCCGATTCAGAGAAACCCTCCGCGACGACACCTCAGGGTCGCCCGCCTCACCAGGCGGTACGGCAGGGGGAGGCATTCCACTCTCCATCATCTCCGGAAGAAGATCCCCCGAAGACGAGCTCTGCTGAGAATGGCTGAGGTCCGAGCTACAAAGTAAAATTTCGGTTAATCTTCTCAGATAAAAAGCAAGGATTTCTCTCATCCCTCTAAAGGAAAATCTTTCTCTACTTACGGCTCGCTGGAGGGCTGATCCCTTTGAGGGCGTAGTTTGGTCGAGGATCTCCCCGGTGTCGGACCCTCTGACGAGGACTTTTTCCCCCGCTTTGAGGCCATGGTCTCCGGGTCGTTAGAGGCGGCCCTCTTCTTCCCCTTAGGAGAGGAATTGTCGGTTCTTCCCTTCGGAGTAGCCTCCTTTGAGGAGGCCATAGTTTCCTTGTCCTCCCCCTCACTTCCCTCCAAAGGCACGATCTTCAACATCCTGACTAGCACGGGATCCGGCCTGGTCTCAGGAAGGGGAGCCGGACACCTGATCAGCTTTGCCTTTGCTATCCACTCCTGTTTAAAAGGACAGCTCTTTTAGGGGCGAATTTATGACAATTTTACGGATAGCGAGTCCGGGCACAAGGTTACTTACTTGAGTATCCGGCGATTGGAGCTTAAACCCGCGTCCTCGGTCAAATCCGAACACATTGCTTGTGATCCGAAGAACATTTTATACATCTCCACGGGCGTTGCGCCCATAAAATGTTGGAGAGCTCGTGGTCCCTCCGGATTAAACTCCCACAGACGAAGGGAGCGACATTTGCCGGGCAGTGTTCGGCGAATCAGCATGACCCGCGTCACCTTGACCAGGTTGAGGTCTCTTTCTAAGAGATCCCTAATGCGGCCCTGCAACAAGGGCACGTCTTTGGATAACCCCCAATCTAATCCTTTGTTGACCCATGACGCTAGCCGTGGTGGGGGACCCAAGCGAAAGGCAGGAGGCGCCACCCACTTGGCGCTCCTGGGAGCGGTGATATAGAACCACTCTCGTTGCCACAAGCCGAGCTCCTCTTGAAAGGAGCCCTCGGGCCATGGAGCATCAGCATTCTTACTTATGACAGCGCCTCCGCACTCTGCGTGCCGTCCCTCAATCATCTTCGGCTCCACTCCAAAAGTCTTGAGCCATAATCCAAAGTGAGGAGTAACACGGAGGAACTCTTCACACACAACGATGAATGAGGAAATGTGGAGGATGGACTCCGGAGCTAAGTCATGAAATTCCAGCCCATAATAGAACATTAGCCCCCTCACGAAGGGATCCATCGGGAAGCCTAACCCCCGAAGGAAGTGAGACATGAACACTACGCTCTCACCGGGCTGGGGACTGGGAATAGCCTGCCTTTGAGCAGGCAACCTATGCAAAATTTCGGCGGTCAAGAACTTAGCCTCTGCCAACTTTAGCACGTCCTCCTCCGTTGCATCCATCGGCCTTGAAGGTCGGAACCGGACATTGTCGAAGGTCCGAAGCGCCTGGAATCTGGAGCCTAGGGTGTTGGAACTCGAGGCGACGGGCGAACTTGTTTTGAGATTGGAGAAAAGGAGTAAGGCCTTGGTCTCTTTATAAGAGGTTGAATACCAGGAGCCCTCCCCGTAACCGTTTGGGACTCGCCTTTAATCGAGAAGACATGCTAACGGGCACGATTGGGTTACCCACGTCCATATTGATGAGAATCCCATAAATAAAGGGGACACGATCTCTGCTTTGACAAGACGTGCCAAGGAAACCGCCTCGCAAAACACGCTGAGGTGGAAAAGTGAAAACGATTCGAATAAAGGCTTGGCCGTAGTGTGATGTCACGCTGCGGAATACGTCAGCGGATTAGATTTGTGTTAATATTATTCTCTCTGTGGCAATACGTGGAAACTTATTTTGTAGAGCCGGACACTACTCTTGGTGTTTACAAACTTTTATGAAGAATTTGGAGGAGGAACCCGCTTTGCAATGCCGAAGACAATCTACGCGCCGGACTCGTCGTCATTGAAGCCTGGTTTAGGGGCTACTGAGGGAGTCCTGGATTAGGGGGTGTTCGGGTAGCCGGACTATACCTTCAGCCGGACTCCAAGACTATGAAGATACAAGATTGAAGACTTCGTCCCGTGTCCGGATGGGACTTTCCTTGGCATGGAAGGCAAGCTTGGCGATGCGGATATTCAAGATCTCCTACCATTGTAACCGACTTTGTGTAGCCCTAACCCTCTCCGGTGTCTATATAAACCGGAGGGTTTTAGTCCGTAGGACAACTTCATCATACAACAATCATACCATAGGCTAGCTTTTAGGGTTTAGCCTCCTTGATCTCGTGGTAGATCTACTCTTGTACTATCCATATCATCAATATTAATCAAGCAGGACGTAGGGTTTTACCTCCATCAAGAGGGCCCGAACCTGGGTAAAACATCGTGTTCCTTGACTCCTGTTACCATCCGGCCTAGACGCACAGCTCGGGACCCCCTACCCGAGATCCGCCGGTTTTGACACCGACAATCACCATGATCTTGCGTGTGCGTAGGAAATATTTTGAAATTACTACGTTCCCCAACATAGTGCTTGTCTGATTCTTTCAACGACCGTACTAGTCTAGGCTTAATGCCGCTCATAATAAGACCGTTAGCTTGATCGACTTGACCATTTGTTTGTGGATGATAGACCGAGGCGTAATCAAGTTTAATGCCCAATTTAGCACACCTGGATTTTACTTCATCGGCTGTGAAATTGGAGCCATTATCGGTGATGATGTTGTGTGGGACACCATAACGGTGCACAATACCGGATATAAAGTCTATCACCGGTCTAGCTTTGACCGTGTTCACTGGTTTGGCCTCTATCCACTTGGTGAATTTATCTACCATGACTAGTAGATAGTTTTTCTTATGGCTCCCTCCTTTAAAGGGTCCCACCATATCAAGCCCCCAGACCGCAAAAGGCCAAGTGATGGGGATTGTTTGTAGCGCAGTAGGCGGCATATGGCTTTGATTGGAGAAGAGCTGGCATCCGACACAATGTTGGACCAAGTCCTATGCATCTGCTTGGGCCGTTGGCCAGAAGAAACCTGTACGGAAGGCCTTACTTACAAGGGCCCATGCCGTGGCATGGTGACCACTGAGGCCAGCATGGATTTCAGCCATGAGTTGCCGTCCTTCTTCTTCGGAGGTACATTGTTGAAGGACTCCGGTAGCACTTTTCTGGTAGAGCTCTCCATCATGGACCTTGTAGGCTTTCGAGCGCCGAACAATGCAGCGAGCCTCATTCTGGTCTGCAGGGAGCTCTCGCCTATTAAGGTAGGCCAAGAATGGTTCGGTCCATGGGGCAATTACTGCCATTATTAGATGGGGCGATGGTGTTATTTCGGTGGCTGAGCCCCCGATGATATCAGTATTGTGTTCGGAATCTAGGGGTATAGTCGGATCCGGACTAGTGGTGCCGCTCTCATCCTACCACACCATGGATGGCTTGAAAAACCTTTCCAAAAAGATGTTAGGCGGGACAGGGTCACGCTTGGCGCCCATGCGAGCGAGGACGTCCGCCGCTTGATTACTTTCTCGAGCCACATGATGGAACTCGAGTCCCTCGAACCGCGCTGATATTTTGAGTATGGCGTTACGATAGGCTGCCATCTTCGGATCCTTGGCATCAAAGTCTCCATTTATTTGGGATATTGCGAGGTTTCAATCCTTGCGCACCTCCAGGCGTTGTATTCCCATGGAGGTAGCCATCCGAAGAACGTGCAATAAGGCCTCTTATTCGGTTGCATTGTTGGAGTTTGTGTATAACATTTGGAGTATGTACTGGACCGTGTCTCCAGTCGGGGACGTTAAAACAACACCTGATCCTAAACCAACCAGCATCTTAGAGCCATCAAAGTACATGAACCAGTTGGAATATGTGCCGTACTCTTTAGGGAGTTCAGCCTCTGTCCATTCGGCGACGAAGTCGACTAATACTTGGGATATAATGGCCCGGCGTGGTTTATATGTTATGTCAAATGGTAGGAGCTCAATAGCCCACTTGGCAATCCGATCCGTAGCATCACGATTATTTATTATATCATTAGTACTTCGTAAGCCACCGTAATCGGACACTCTTGGAAGTAGTGTCATAGCTTCCGGGATGCCATGAATACTGCATATGCTATCTTTTGGTAATGAGAGTACCGGGATTTGCATGGTGTAAGGACAGTGGATACATAGTATACCAGTTTCTGGAGTGGAAACTTGTGTCCGTCCTCCTCTCGCTCAACGACGAGCACTGCGCTCATCACATGGTGTGTTGCAGAGATGTATAATAACATTGGTTCGCCGACGTTTGGCGCGGCAAGGATTGGGTTGCTTGCTAAAAGAGCCTTTATTTCCCCCAGTCCGGCCGTTGCCGCTTCCGTCCACTCGAAGTGGTCGGTACATCGGAGAAGGCGATAAAGTGGCAATGCTTTTTCTCCTAGTCTGGAGATAAAGCGTCTTAAAGCTGCCACACATTTGGCTAGTTTTTGGACCTGTTTAAGGTCGGTTGGTGTAGCCAATTGTGACAAAGCTCGGATTTTGGCTGGATTTGCCTCAATTCCTCTATTGGAAACGATGAAGCCCAGCAGCTGTCCGGCGGGAACACCGAAAACACATTTTTCCAGATTGAGCTTAATGTCATATGTCCGGAGGTTGTCGAATGTGAGACGCAGGTCGTCTATTAACTACTCGACGTGCTTAGTCTTGATGATGACATCATCCACATATGCTTCCACTGTCTTGCTGATTTGCTTCTCCAGGCATGTTTGAATCATGTGGTTGTAGGTGGCGCCGGCGTTTTAAGCCCAAAGGGCATAGTGTTGAAGCAGAAAGGCCCGTATGAGGTGATGAATGCCGTTGCGACTTGATCGTATTCCTTCATTTTAATTTGATGGTATCCGGAGTATGCGTCGAGGAAACATAGTGAGTCGTGTCCTGCAGTAGTATCAATAATCTGATCGATGCGGGGCAGGGGGAAGGGATCCTTAGGGAAAGCCTTATTGAGGTCTTTGAAATTGACGCTCAGGCGCCAGGATTTGTCCTTCTTTGGTACCATCACTAGGTTTGCTAGCCAGTCCGGGTGTTTTATTTCTCTGATGAATCCGGCCTCGATTAACTTGGCTAGCTCCTCCCACATGGCTTGTCGTTTAGGTTTGGAAAAGCGCCATAGTGTTTGCTTGACTGGCTTATATCGCTTCAATATATTAAGGCTGTGTTCGGCCAGCCTGCGTGGGATTCCTGGCATATCAGAAGGGTGCCAGGCGAATATATCTTAGTTCTCGCACATGAACGTTCGTAGTGCGGCGTCAACCGTTGGGTCTAGCTGTGCCCCGATCGAAGCTGTCTTCTTGGGGTCTGTGGGTGGACTTGAAATTTGACTATTTCGTTTGCTGGTTTGAAGGAGGTGGATTTGGGATGCTTATCAAGGATTACGTCGTCCCTATCCACCGTAGAGCTAGTGCGGTTAATTTTTCGGCCGTGAGGGCCTCAGACAGTGCCTCGAGGGCTAGGAATGTTGTTTTGTTTTCGGCGCAGAGGGCTATGTCCGGATCACTAGCAAGAGTGATAATACCGTTGGGCCCGGGCATCTTGAGCTTCATATACCCTTAATGAGGTATAGCTTGAAAGCGTGTGAATGCACCCCAACAGGGCATGATATCCACTGTTGAAAGGGGCCACTTGGAAGGTTATCTCTTTGGACCGATAGTTCTCCGGTGTGCCAAATACCACATCGAGTGTAATTTTCCCCACGCATCGTGCCTCCCGACTGGGAATGATCCCTCGTTAGGTTGTATTACTATGCTCGATGCGGCTTCTATCTATTTCCATTTTATTCAGTGTGTCCTTGTAGATGAGGTTTAGTCCGCTGCCGCCGTCCATGAGCACTTTAGTGAGCCGAAAGCCATCCACAATTGGGTTGAGGACCAAGGCAGATGGTGCCTAGACTAACCAAATTTTTGGTTCATCATTAGCATTGAAAGTTATGGCCTTGTCGTTCCAGGGATTTATTATTGCGACTTGGCAGACTTCGGCGAGGTCGCGGAGTGCCCTCTTGTGCCGATTGTTTGAAGCGAAAGTCTCGAAGACTGTTAATACTCTGTGGTCGTCGTGTTCCGAGGGGAGTTGCTCTGCGGTGTTTTTGGTGAGGATATCCTCACCGCTCTTGGCCACTTGCCGAAGTATCCAACATGCTCTAAGGCTGTGGGTTGGTATGGTATCCGGTGTTGTGTGTATTTTGCATGGCTCATTGAGCCATCCCTCCAGAACAGTTCCACGCCCCGTGATGGGCTTATATTTCTTTACTATTGAGTCAGGCGCCCCGCGAGGGTGCACCCTTTTTGCCCGGACGAGGGGTTTAGTGGAAGCTGGTGGTTCCCATCGTGCTGCCTGAGTTTTCCAGGTGCTTTCCATTGCGCAGTACTTCTATACTATGGTTGCCAAGTTAGCAAATGTAATACGCGACGGCGGTTGATGGCGTTGATGATTCCTTCATGTGTGCAATTATTGCAGAATACTGAGATTGCGTCTTCGTCGCGGCAATCTTTAATCTTGTCTTCCACAAGGAGAAATCTGGCCCAAAAGTGATGGACTGTTTCCTGAGACTGCTGTCGTATGTACATGAGATGGCGTATATCTGGGTGGGCGGGTGGCTTCAAACATGAACCCTGACCCAATTTTGGATTCGGAGTTTGAGAAACTTCCGAGCTTAATAGTTCGGGCTCCGGGATGTCAACCGATTTTTCAGGTCCACCGTCCGATTCTAGGTTCGGAGGACAGGGCGTGTCATTCCGTGGACAGATATCCGGATCTTCGAGCTCGGAAATCCGAACGTAGTTCGTCCTCAATATAGAGGAAGAGTTGTTGATTTGCTCCTCTACTACCGCTATCTGATGGGTGATCGGCGGAGATTTGATTTCTCTCTGATCGAGTTTAAGCCCAATCCGATCATAGTCTGTAGCGACCCCCAAGGCAGCGATGCAATCCAGGAGTTCGTTTAAAGACGACAACTCCGTCGGATCCATCCGTTTGGAGTATTCGGAGTCAACACAGAGGCAATTTTTGATGACCCGAGAAGTCATCGTCGGCTTAACGGCCGGATGAGAGGTCATGGTAAAGCTGCCCAGCCAGAGGGTTTGGCCTGAGGTCAGGCCTCCTACGGAGGTGATACCGTCCTTGATAACAAGGCGAGCCATCAATCCTGTCTTCGACGTCACAGTGAAACTCTCAATGAAAGCACCAATGTCAGTGTCAAAACCGATGGATCTCGGGTAGGGGGGTCCCAAACTGTGCGTCTAAGATCGATGGTAACAGGAGGCAGGGGACATGATGTTTTACCCAGGTTTGGGCCCTCTTGATGGAGGTAATACCCTACATCCTGCTTGATTGATATTGATGAGTATGAGGATTACAAGAGTTGATCTACCACGAGATCGTATTAGCTAAAACCTAGAAGTCTAGCCTGTACTATTATGATTGCCTCTACGGACTAAAACCTCTAGTTTATATAGACACCGGAGGGGACTAGGGTTGTACAAAGTCGATTATAGAGAAAGGAATCTTCATATCCAAACGCCATGCTTGCCATCCATGCCAAGGAGAGTCCCATCCGGACACGGGAGAGAGTCTTTTGTCTTGTATCTTCATAGCCCATCAGTCTGGCCCATGTCCAATAGGTCGGACGCCCGAGGACCCCTTAATCCAGGACTCCCTCACCGGCCCTCCCCCTCCACTCCTTTATATACGGGGAAGGGGGTACCCCATAGACAAACAAGTTGACATTGTCTTAGCCGTGTGCGGTGCCCCCTCCACCATAATCCACCTCGATCATATCGTTGCAGTGCTTAGGCGAAGCCCTACGCCGGTAGCTTCATCATCGCCGTCATCACACCGTCATGCTGACGAAATCTCTCCCTTGACACTCAGCTGGATCAAGAGTTCGTGGGACATCACCGAGCTGAACATGTGCAGATCACGGAGGTGCCGTACTTTCGGTACTAGGATCGGTCGGATCGTGAAGACATATGACTACATCAACCGCGTTTTCATAACGCTTCTGCTTATGGTCTACGAGGGTACGTAGACAACACTCTTCCCCTCTTGTTGCTATGCATCACCATGATGGATCTTGCGTGTGCGTAGGATTTTTTTTGAAATTACTGCATTCCCAACAGTGGCATCTGAGCCAGGTCTATGCGTAGATGTTATATGCATGAGTAGAACACAAAGGAGTTGTGGGCGTGGGTATGTACATATTGCTTGCCGTCATTAGTTGATTCTTGATTCAGCAGTATTGTTGGATGAAGTGGCTTAGACCGACATTACACGTACGCTTACGCGAGACTAGTTCTACAGACGTGCTTCGCACATAGGTGGCTGGTGGGTGTCAGTTTCTCCAACTTTAGTTGAATCGGATTCAATGAACAGGGTTCTTTCTGAAGATCAAAATGCAATCACTATACCGTGTTGTGGTTTTTGATGCATAGGTAAGAACGGTTCTTGCTCAGCCCGTAGCAGCCACATAGAACTTCCAACAACAAAGTAGAGGACGTCTAACTTGTTTTTGCAGGGCATGTTGTGATGTGATATGGACAAGACATGATGACAAATTTTATTGTATGAGATGATCATGTTTTGTAACACAGTTATCGGCAACTGGCAGGAGCCATATGGTTGTCACTTTATTATATGAAATGCAATTGCCATGTAATTGCTTTACTTTATAACTAAGCGGTAGTGATAGTCGTAGAAGCAATAATTGGCGAGACGACAATGATGCTTCGATGGAGATCAAGGTGTCAAGCCGGTGATGATGGTGATCATGATGGTGCTTTGGAGATGGAGATCAAAGGCACAAGAAGATGATGGCCATATCTTATCACTTATATTGATTGCATGTGATGTTTATCCTTTATGCATCTTATTTTGCTTAGTTCGGCGGTAGAATTATAAGATGATCTCTCACTAAATTTCAAGGTATAAGTGTTCTCCCTGAGTATGCACCGTTGCTACAGTTCGTCGTGCTGAGAGACCACGTGATGATCGGGTGTGATAAGCTCTATGTTCACATACAACGGGTGCAAGCCAGTTTTGCACACGCGGAAAACTCGGGTTAAACTTGACGAGCCTAGCATATGTAGATATGGCCTTGGAACACTGAGACCGAAAGGTCGAGCGTGAATCATATAGCAGATATGATCAATATAGTGATGTTCACCATTGAAAACTACTCCATCTCACGTGATGATCGGACATGGTTTAGTTGATATGGATCACGTGATCACTTAGATGATTAGAGAGATGTCTATCTAAGTGGGAGTTCTTAAGTAATTTAATTAATTGAACTTTAATTTATCATGAGCTTAGTACCTGATAGTATTTTGCATGTCTATGTTGTTGTAGATAGATGGCCCGTGTTGTTGTTCCATTGAATTTTAATGTGTTCCTATAGAAAGCTAAGTTGAAAGATGATGGTAGCAACTACTCGGACTGGGTCCATAACTTGAGGATTATCCTCATTGCTGTACAGAAGAATTACATCCTGGAAGCACCTCTAGGTGACAAACCCGCTGCAGGAGCAACGCCAGATGTTGTGAACACCTGGCAGAGTAAAGCTGATGACTACTCGATAGTTCAGTGTGCCGTGCTTTACGGCTTAGAACCGGGACTTCAATGATGTTTTGAACGTCATGGAGCATATGAAATGTTCCAGGAGTTGAAGTTAATATTTCAGGCAAATGCCCGGATTGAGAGATATGAAGTCTCCAATAAGTTCTACAGCTGCAAAATGGAGGAGAATAGTTCTGTCAGTGAACATATACTTAGAATGTATGGGTACCACAACCACTTGACTCAGCTGGGAGTTAATCTTCATAATGATAGTGTCATTGACAGAGTTCTTCAATCACTACCAGCAAGCTACAAGAGCTTTGTGATGAACTATAATATGCAAGGGATGGATACGACTATTCCCGAGCTCTTCGCAATGCTAAAGGCTGTGGAGGTAGAAATCAAGAAGGAGCATCAAGTGTTGATGGTCAACAAGACCACCCGTTTCAAGAAAAAGGGTAAAGGGAAGAAGGGGAACTTCAAGAAGAATGGCAAGCAAGTTGCTGCTCAAGTGAAGAAGCCCAAGTCTGGACCTAAGCCTGAGACTAAGTGCTTCTACTCCAAAGGGACTGGTCACTGGAAGCGGAACTGCCCCCAGTATTTGGTGGAGAAGAAGGATGGCAAAGTGAAAGGTATATTTGATATACTTGTTATTGATGTGTACCTTACTAATGCTCGCAGTAGCGCCTGGGTATTTGATACTGGTTCAGTTGCTAATATTTGTAACTCGAAACAAGGGCTACGGATTAAGGGAAGATTGGCTAAGGACGAGGTGACGATGCGCGTGGGAAATGGTTCCAAAGTCAATGTGATCGCCGTCGGCACGCTACCTATACATCTACCTTCGGGATTAGTATTAAACCTAAGTAATTCTTATTTGGTGCCAGCGTTGAGCATGAACATTATATCTGGATCTTGTTTGATGCGAGACGGTTATTCATTTAAATCAGAAAATGATGGTTGTTCTATTTATATGAGTAATATCTTTCATGGTCATTGAGGGAGTCCTGGATTAGGGGGTCTTCGGATAGCCGGACTATCTCCATTGGCCTGGCTGTTAGACTATGAAGATACAAGATTGAAGACTTCGTCTCGTGTCCGGATGGGACTCTACTTGGCGTGGAAGGCAAGCTAGGCAATACGTATATGGATATCTCCTCCTTTGTAACCGACCTTGTGTAACCCTAACCCTCTCCGGTGTCTATATAAACCGAAGGGTTTTAGTCCGTAGGACAACATACAATCCTACCATAGGCTAGCTTCTAGGGTTTAGCCTCTCTGATCTCGTGGTAGATCTACTCTTGTAACACCCATATCATCAATATTAATCAAGCAGGACGTAGGGTTTTACCTCCATCAAGAGGGCCCGAACCTGGGTAAAACTTTGTGTCCCTTGTCTCCTGTTACCATCCGGCCTAGACGCACAGTTCGGGACCCCCTGCCCGAGATCCGCCGGTTTTGACACCAACATTGGTGCTTTCATTGAGAGTTCCGCTGTGCTGTCGCCACCAGGAAGGATGTCTCGTCCCGTCTTTAAAGACGGCACTATCGCTGAGGAAGCTCTGGCTATCGGCCAAACTCTCCGGTTAGGTGGTTTTCTTATGACCGCCTGTTCGGCCGCTGCGCCGACGATGACTTCTCGGGTCATCGAAAGCAATCTTCACGTCAACTCGGAACTCGCCGAGCAGTTAGATCCAATGGAGCTCTCTTCCCTGAACGAGCTCTTGGATCGCATCGCCGCCCTGGGAGTCGCTACAGACTACGATCAGATTGGGCCTAAACCCGATCTGAGAGAAATTAACTCTCCCCAGGTCACCCATCACGTTGCAGTGGTGGAAGAACAATGCGGCAACCCTTCATCCATCTTAAGGACTAGCTACGTCCGGATTCCCGATCCCTCCAAGCCGGATACCCGCGGAGGGGAGGATGTCACTCAAAGCCTGAACCCAGAATCAGGCAGCGGGCTAGATTTACCGGAAAACATCCAAGAATCCAAACTTTCGAGTTCGGAAACTCCTTGGCCACTGAGCCTCAGATTGGGTGAGGATTCGGATTCAATTCCACCCACCCACCCAAACATACGCGATCTATCCCAAATTAGGCAAGAGCCCGAAGAAACAGTACACCATTACTGGGCCAGATTCCTCCTGGTCAAGAACAGGATAAAGGACTGCCGCGAGGAAGACGCAATTTCATTCTTCTGCAATAATTGCACGGACAAGGGAATCCTCAACGCCATAAGTCGTCGCGAAATTACACGCTTTTCCGACTTGGTGTCCATAGTACGAAAGTACTGTGCGATGGAAAGCGCCTGGAAAACCAAAATAAAATTTTGGGATAATCCGGCCCTGAATACAAACCCAGTCCGAAATAAAGGTGCATTATCACAATACACCTGGGTTAACTACCAAAAAGCAAAAGCCCTCTACGGGGCAAGGAACCGTACTGGAGGGATGGCTCAACGGACCCTGCAAAATTCATAGTACAGCGGATGCAATACCAACGCACAGCCTTAGAGCATGCTGGATACTCCGGCAGGTGGCCAAAAGTGGCGAGGATCTACTCCTCCCAAAAACCACAGAGCACCACCCCGAGGACAACAATACGGTCTTAACGGTCTTTGAGACCTTCGCGTCAAATAATAGACGGAAGCGAACACTCCGCAGCATGTCCGAAATCTGCCACATAGCAGAAATAAATCCTTGGAGCGACACGGCTATTACCTTCAATGCCAGTGACGAACCTAAATTCCGAACAGCCGAGTACCAGCCGCACTGGTCCTCAGTCCAATCGTGGACGGCTTTCGACTCACCAAGGTACTCATGGACGGCGGCAGCGGATTAAACCTCATCTATGAGGAAACTCTTCAAAAGATGGAAATAGACTGGAGCCGCATTAAGCAAAGCAGCACAACCTTTAGAGGAATCATCCCCAGTCGGGAAGCACGCTGCGCTGGAAAAATCACACTAGACGTGGTATTCGGCACGCCGGATAATTACAGGTCCGAAGAAATTACATTCCAAGTGGCCCCGTTCAGCAGCGGATACCACGCTCTATTAGGGCGGGAGGCGTTTACAATCTTCCAAGCCATACCCCATTACGGGTACATGAAGCTCAAAATGCCCGGGCCCAACGGAATCATCACTCTTGTTAGTGATCCGGACATAGCACTCCGCGCCGAAAATAAGACAGCTGCACTGGCCCTTGAGGCACTATCCGAAGCCCTAGCGGCCGAAGAACTAACTGCGCTGCGCTCCACGGTGAACAGGGACGACGTGATACTCGATAAAAGATCCAAGTCCACCTCCTTTAAGCCGGCGGACGAAATAGTCAAATTCCAAGTCCATCCAACGGACCCTACAAAAACAGCTTCCATCGGGGCACAATTAAACCCTGATGTCGACGCCGCACTGCGAGAGTTCCTACGCGAGAACTGGGACATTTTTGCCTGGCACCCTTCAGACATGCCAGGAATCCCACGCAGGCTGGCTGAACACAGCCTAAATATCCTAAAAGGATTCAAGCCAGTCAAGCAGGCTCTTCGACGTTTCTCCGAGCCTAAAAGACAAGCCATGGGAGAGGAACTAGCCAAGCTATTGGAGGCCGGATTCATCAGAGACATAAAACATCCGGACTGGCTAGCAAACCTGGTGATGGTACCAAAGAAGGACAAATCCTGGCGCTTGTGCGTCGATTTTAAGGACCTTAACAAGGCCTGCCCAAAGGATCCCTTCCCCCTCCCCCGCATCGATCAAATCATCGATGCTACCGCAGGACACGATTCATTGTGTTTCCTCGACGCATACTCCGGCTACCATCAAATCAAAATGGCAGAGCCAGACCAAGCCGCAACGGCATTCATCACACCATACGGCCCATTCTGCTTCAACACAATGCCCTTCGGGCTAAAAAACGCCGGTGCAACATATCAGCGCATGATTCAGACATGCCTGGCAAACCAGATCGGCAAAACAGTGGAGGCATACGTGGATGACGTGGTCGTTAAAACCAAGCATGTCGAAACTCTAGTAGACGACTTGAGGCTCACATTCGACAACCTCCGAACATATGACATCAAGCTCAATCCGGAAAAATGCGTTTTCGGCGTACCAGCAGGAAAGCTCCTGGGATTCATTGTCTCCAGTAGAGGTATTGAAGCTAATCCGGCCAAAATCCGAGCGTTGTCACAGTTGGCTACCCCAACAGACCTCAAACAAATACAAAAATTAACTGGATGCGTGGCGGCTCTAAGCCGCTTTATCTCCCGCTTGGGAGAAAAGGCATTACCCCTTTATCGCCTCCTCCGGCGCACCGAACACTTCGAGTGGACGGACGCCGCCACGGCCGGACTCAACGAAATAAAAGCCATATTGGCAACAAACCTAGTCCTGGCCGCGCCAAACATTGGCGAACCAATGCTATTATACATTGCGTTAACTCATCAAGTAGTAAGCGCAGTGCTTGTCGTCGAGCGAGAAGTGGACGGACACAAATTTCCCCTTCAAAAGCCGGTTTACTACGTGTCCACTGTCCTTACTCCATGCAAATCACGGTACCCGCATTATCAAAAGATAGCGTACGCGGTATTTATGGCATCCCGGAAGCTGCGACACTACTTTCAAGAGTGTTCGATAATGGTAGCCTCGGAAGTACCACTTAACGATATTATAAACAACCGCGATGCGACGGGTCGGATTGCCAAATGGGCCATTGAGCTCCTCCCGTTCGACATAACTTACAAGCCACAGTGAGCTATTAAATCGCAAGTTTTGGCTGACTTCGTCGCTGAATGGACGGAAGCCGAACTCCCTAAAGAGTACGACACATATTCAAACTGGATCATGCACTTCGACGGCTCCAAAATGTTGGCTGGTCTGGGGGCTGGCGTCGTTTTAACGTCCCCAACAGGAGACACCGTTCAATACGTACTGCAGATAATGTATACGGACTCCAACAACGCAGCCGAATATGAGGCCCTTCTACATGGTCTCCGGATGGCAGTATCCATGGGCATTCAACGCCTAGAGGTGCGCGGGGATTCAAACCTCGCGATATCCCAAATAAATGGAGACTTTGATGCCAAGGATCCAAAAATGGCCGCTTATCGCAATGCCGTCCTAAAAATGTCAGCTCGGTTCGAGGGGCTCGAATTTCACCATGTGGCTCGGGAAAACAATCAGGCGACGGATATCCTCGCCCGCATTGGCGCAAAACGCGACGCGGTCCCTCCCAACATTTTTCTGGAAAGGCTTTTCAAGCCATCCGTAGCATGGGAAGGGGACACCGGTAACAACAGTCCAGACCCGGCCAAAATACCCGATACCGAACTCTCTGACACAATCGGAGGCTCCACCACCGAAATAACACAATCAGCCCACGAAATAATGGCCATCATTGCCTCGTGGACAGAACCGTTCCTGGCCTACCTAATTAGACAGGAACTTCTGGAAGACCAAAATGAGCCACGATGCATAGTGCGGCGATCCAAAGCCTACAGGGTCCACGAGGGAGAATTGTACAAAAAAGCGCTACCGGAGTCCTTCAAAGGTGCATCTCCGAAGAGGAAGGGCGGAATCTTTTGGCAGAAATTCACGCCGGACTCGGTGGCCATCACGCCACAGCCCGGGCTCTTGTAAGCAAGGCCTTCCGCACAGGATTTTATTGGCCAACGGCCCGGGCAGATGCACAGGACTTGGTCCAACGTTGCACCGGTTGCCATATCTTTGCAAATCAAAGCCACATGCCACCCACCGCCCTCCAAACAATCCCCATTACATGGCCCTTCACGGTCTGGGGGGCTTGACATGGTCGGACCCCTTAAAGGGGGGACGCACAAGAAAAAATACTTATTGGTCATGGTGGATAAATTCACCAAATGGATAGAGGCTAAACCGGTAAAAACAGCCGAATCCGGACCGGTGATAGATTTCATATCCGGGGTCGTACACCGTTACGGCGTCCCCCACAGCATCATCACTGATAACGGCACGAACTTCACGGCCGACGAGGTAAAACTCTGGTGCAGCAAAATGGGCATCAAGCTCGATTACGCTTCAGTCTATCACCCACAAACCAACGGTCAAGTCGAACGAGCAAATGGTCTTATAATGAGCGGCATTAAACCCCGATTAGTGCGCTCCTTAACGGAGTCCGATACGCACTGGGTAGAGGAGCTCGACTCCGTACTCTGGGGACTGCGGACCACGCCGAATCGTAGTACCGGATATACACCATTTTTTATGGTGTACGGCGCAGAGGCAGTCCTGCCTTGTGACATAATTCATGACTCACCTCGAGTGCGCATGTACGAAGAAAGAGAAGCTGAGCTCGATCGGCAGGACGGTCTGGATACATTGGAGGAAGAGCGCGACGTAGCCAAAGCCCGTTCCGCATTTTACCAGCAACAGGCTCGCAGATACCAAAGTAGAGAAGTACATGCCAAAACTTATAATGTTGGTGAATTAGTTCTACGGCTGCCGGATAAGAAAAAGAACAAGCTCGAGCCCAAATGGGAAGGTCCCTTCATTATCGATCAAGTTCTGATCGATGGAGCATACCGACTGCGGGATGCATCGACCAGTCGACTCGAGCCGAACCCATGGAACGCAGCCAGGCTCCGAAGATTCTACGCCTAGCTCCGGACTTTATGTTAGTCCCCTCCCTTCGTCCATTTTCTGCATATGCATCATCTGTCTTGTTTCCCTTTCTTTCTTTTATTTCCCTAGGCCTTCAAGGGTCACCTTGTGCCTCACTCATACATCACAGATGCGCTAGCCGCACTCTTCATACCTGGGGGCTTCTCTCACAGAAGCTTAAATTATTTACCTGGGCCCCACGCCCAACACATGTGTTATACTTCCGCATGTACCTTTTTTCACCATTATATGCATCGATATGACTTAAGTTTTGGCCAAGCTGGGTTGCCTGGCTCTTGTATTTATGCCCTACGTTCCCGTTAATTCGGCTAGGGCATAAGGGGAGCACCTCTGCGATTGTTACCGCCGGGTCAGCCGGACGTGTACCTCAGACTGGGTGAAGCCGAAAGCTAGCGTTCTTAAGAGAATATTCGGTCGGTGAACAAAAGATGACTTTTATTTATTATCCATATTTGCCCCCAGACGTTTTCACTGCGCTTCTTGTCGCAGTCCGGACATGCACTTTAGGGCATGCCTACCCAGGGAAAGGAACCCTTAACGGAACTATTCTCTCTGGAAGATGTTTCTTACTATCCATGTAATATAACATAACTAGTTGGGCACTTGTCTGATAAAGCACTAATGACCCCTACGCCTGGTCTCCACGCATGCCCCGGTTCTTATATAACCGAGAGGGTATTCGGATACACTCCAGACTGTTGGGTCCCGAGGTTGAAGCGAAAAGGTCCGCCACGACAAACGATCTACAATCCGGCTAGAAGGCATCGTATATGTCACTTTACAATTACATAGTCAATTTGACTGGTTGAATTCCTCTTCAATGCCATCCAATAGGCTGTCTAGTCTACAGTCCTGTTGGGAATACTTTGCGGCCAATTCTACTTGGCCGTACACTAAATTCACAGGGATCTCCTTGCCATCAGGCCCCACAGGTCCGACTTCGGCCATGTGGTTTGGGTCAGCCTTCGTGTACCGTGTCTTCACCATCGCCCAAGCTTCCCTGGCGCCCTGACGGCAGGCCGATATCTTCCATAATCGGAAGCGCCGCCGTGCTCCCTTCAGCTTTTCTACAAGCTCTCCAAGGCCTTCGGGTATGGAGACGGACGGCCACAAGGCCTGGGCAACGCCTTGCATCACCTGCCGAACTCGTTCGTGCAACTGTGCGAGCTCGGGAAGAAGATCACCCGTCGAACTAGGCATCTCCTCGGCAGGACGACCTGTTAACATACCTACAGACATAACTCTGTCAGCCAGCTTCCTCGCCGAACTCTTTTTCAAAGTTCGTTCAAGCACTTACTAAATATGCCGCGTCGAAGCCGTCGATTCTCCTTAACAGAGTCCGACAGTTGGGCACGAACATCTTTTAGTTCCACGCCCAGCTTGGTGTTGGCATCTTGGAGATCATTCTTCTCCTGCCTCACCCTTGTAAGCACGCTCTCACCGGCCTTCAGCTGGCGTATGAGCTGTTGCTTATCCGGATTCACTCCAACGTCATCTGCAATTTTATCGTCAGATCTGCATATAAAGCCGCATTCTAATATGATACTTATCATTTGACGGATATGTTACCAGAGGGGGTCTCTTTGCGCTCCCCTGCTGCGGCCAGTGCGGCCTGAAGTTGGGCTTTGCACTCTTCCAGCTCCTGGGACAGTTGAGTATTCTTTTCTGTAAGAACCTACATAACAAATGATCCTTAAATCAGTTATCCTAACTGTTTCAAGTCTCAGGGGCTACTGATATATATAATCATCAAATTTTCTCACCTGTATGTCTTTTACATACTGCTCCGTGGCTCTGGCTAGACCATTTTGAGCGACACGGAGGTGCGCGTCTCCCGAGTTAAAGGCATCCAATGCCTCTAGGGAGAAACAAGCGTCACGAAGAACAGTCCGGCGATGCCTGTGGTTCATGGCACTTTCCACCTCGGAATGGGTGGCGGACAGTCTATCCGTATCCTCTGTCGGAGGAGCACCCGGCACACGCCTTGTACTCATTCCCACCTCTGATTCCGGCCTTGGAGCCTGGCTTGTGGAGGCGCGATTGGTAGCCTCTCCGGGTATAGTCTGGCGAGCGCTATTTTTCCTGAAAAGAAGGCGTGGGCGTTAGTATGCCTCTATAAATAATGTCTTGTAATAAAGACGGCGCGCCATACCACTGCTCCGGTGCCTCAATCCGGACTGCAGATCTTTTCAGCCTGCCTGGCCTAGCGGCCCCTTGTTGGCTAGTTGCCACGGGCTCGGCCTTCTGCCCCGAGGACCTCCCCTGCAAAACACGGCTGTTATACAGCAATAAAAAAAGGAGCACAAGGACGGATCCCTTTTTAAGTACTGGGACTTCGGTCTCAGTCACCCGTGAGGCTGGAACTAGCCCAGGGTAATCGGCCGTAATGGCTACCAAGGTATTGTCATTACTCCCTTGGTAAAATACCCCGTCAATCAGCTCCATGGATATGTACGGATCCTCCTGAGAAGCCGGGTCAAGGGACCGTCCAGGGTCCTCGGGCTGTGGAGGAGGGCTATTTATCTCCTTTACTGCTTGGCGCAGCTCCTGCGATGAAATCGCTAGAATGAATACTTAACTTACGGGAATACGAAACGGATGGGTGAGAAAAAGTCTCCGCTTACCCAGCTCGGAGGATTGTACATGGAGAATCCGCCCTGTGGGTTGACATGATGGAATTCCTCCTCTTCTCCCTTGTACAAAGTGGACAAGATCTTTATTAGACTAGCAGCCGATCCCGGCCCTTTGCGGCCGTGGCGGGTGGCGTCATCCTCCCCGTTGAAATCCCACATGGGGTGGCCTCTATACTGGAGCGGCTGCACCCCCCGCATAATGCATATAGCCATGACCTCGATCATGGTCAATCCGGATCGAGCTAAAGAACTTATCCGGCTCATCAGATAAAGAATGTCCCTGTCGTCTTCCTCCAGGGAGCTCCGAGGGCGCCAGCTCCGGCGCTTCTTCAAAGGGGCGTTGTCGAACTCAGGAAGGCCGATCCGAATAGGGTCCGGAAGGGGGACATCTTCTATATAAAACCATTCTGAAGGCCAGTCTTCGGACGTCTTCTTCGGAGTCCCGGACAGGTATCCGGTCCCGGCAATACGCCACACTTCGGCTCCGCCCACTTGATATATTGATCCCTTCTTAGAACGGGGCACAAGGCAGAACAACTTCTTCCACAGAGCGAAATGAGCCTCACAGCCCAAAAATAACTCGCAAAGGGCTACGAATCCCGCGATATGCAGCAGGGAGGCAGGCGTGAGATTGTGTAGCTGGAGGCCATAGAACTCCAGAAGCCCCCGGAGAAACGGATGAATTGGAAATCCGAGCCCTCTTACCAGATAAGGGACAAGGCATACCCGCTCTCCCTTAGAGGGATTGGGACGGCTCTCCGCTTGCTCTCCGCCATTATAGGTGGCAAGCCCGGCTCGAACCGGGACCAGGTACGCTGGGGGAAGAAATCCCTTGGACTGAAGCATCACCAATTTGCTGTGCGGGATGGAACATCTCTCCCAATCTCCAGGCTTGGAACTGGGGGTGCGAGAGGAGGAGCTGCGTCGACCGGCCATGGTGGAATGGATCTCTGTTGGGTGCGCTCCGATGAAGACTCGGCAAGTGAGGATGATGTGATTTGGATCTGAATCCTCGTCTTTTTAAATAGGCGGCTCATTTACATAGCTAGGGGGGTAAATATGAAAACACCCTGGCTCTTCACATTTGCTCGACACGTGGAAAGTGGCCATTATTGGGCGCAGAAGCCAAGGAGTACAAACCGTCACAAGAAACCGGACATTATTTCAACAGGTACACAGAATTTGGAGAGGAACCCGCCTTGCAATGCCGAAGATAACACTGCGTGCCGGACTCGTCGTCATTGAAGCCTGGTTCGGGGGCTACTGAGGGAGTCCTGGATTAGGGGGTCTCCGGATAGCCGGACTATCTCCATTGGCCGGACTGTTAGACTATGAAGATACAAGATTGAAGACTTCGTCTCGTGTCCGGATGGGACTCTACTTGGCATGGAAGGCAAGCTAGGCAATACGTATATGGATATCTCCTCCTTTGTAACCGACCTTGTGTAGTCCTAACCCTCTCTAGTGTCTATATAAACCGAAGGGTTTTAGTCCATAGGACAACATACAATCATACCATAGGCTAGCTTCTAGGGTTTAGCCTCTCTGATCTCGTGGTAGATCTACTCTTGTAACACCCATATCATCAATATTAATCAAGCATGACGTAGGGTTTTACCTCCATCAAGAGGGCCCGAAACTAGGTAAAACTTCGTGTCCCTTGTCTCCTGTTACCATCCGGCCTAGACGCACAGTTCGGGACCCCCTACCCGAGATCCGCCGGTTTTGACACCGACAGTCATGCACCCTTGATGAGTGGTCTATTTTTACTAAATCTTGATAGTAGTGATACACATGTTCATAGTATTGAAGCCAAAATATGCAAAGTTGATAATGATAGTGCAACTTATTTGTGGCACTACCGTTTGGGTCATATTGGTGTAAAGCGCATGAAGAAACTCCATTCTGATGGACTTATGGAATCACTTGGTTATGAACCACTTGGTACTTGCGAACCATGCCTCATGGGAAAGATGACTAAAACTCCGTTCTCCGGAACAATGTAGCGAGCAACAGAGTTATCGGAAATCATACATACTGATGTATGTGGTCCAATGAACGTTGAGGCTCGCGGTGGATATCGTTATTTTCTTACCTTCACATGTGATTAGAGCAGATATGGGTATATCTACTTAATGAAACGTTTAAACAATTTCAGAGTGATGTGGAAAATCATCGTAACAAGAAAATGAAGTTTCTGTGATCTGATCGTGGAGGTCAATATTTGAGTTATGAGTTTGGACTTCAATTGAAGCAATGAAGAATAGTTTTGCAACTCACGCCACCTGGAACACCACAATATAATGGTGTGTCCGAACGTTGTAACTGCACATTGTTAGATATGGTGCGATCTATGATATCTCTCACTGATTTACCGCTATCATTTTGGGGTTATGCTTTAGAGACGGCTGCATTCATGTTAAATAGGGCACCATCAAAATCCATTGAGATGACACCTTATGAACTATGGTTTGGCAATAAGCCCAAGTTGTCGTTTCTTAAAGTTTGGGGCTGCGGTGCTTATGTGAAGAAGCTGCAACCTGGTAAGCTCGAACCCAAATCGGAGAAATGTGTCTTCATAGGATACCCAAAGGAGACTGTTGGGTACACCTGCTATCACAGATCCGAAGGTAATATATTCGTTGCTAAAAATGGATCTTTCTAGAGAAGGAGTTTCTCTCGAAAGAAGTGAGTGGGAGGAAAGTAGATCTTGATGAGGTAATTGTACCTTCTCACGAGTTGGAAAGTAGTTCATCACAGAAATCAGTTCCAGTGATGCCTACACCAATTAGTGAGAAAGTTAATGATGATGATCATGAAACTTTAGACCAAGTTACTACCAAACCTCGTAGGTCAAGTAGAGTATGTTCTGCACCAGAACGGTACGGTAATCCTGTTCTGGAGGTCATGTTACTTGACCACGACAAACCTACGAACTATGAGGAAGCGATGATGAGCCCTGATTCCGCAAAATGGCTTGAGACCATGAAATTCGAGATGGGATCTATGTATAAAGAACAAAGTATGGACTTTGATTGACCTGCCCGATGATCGGCGAGCCATTAAGAATAAATGGATCTTCAAGAGGAAGATGGACGTTGATAGTAGTGTTACTATATACAAAGCTCGAATTGTTGCAAAAGGTTTTCCACAAGTTCAAGGTGTTGACTATGATGAGATTTTCTCACTCGTATCGATGCTTAAAAGTCTGTCCGAATCATGTTAGCAGTTGCCGCATTTATGAAATCTAGAAAATGGATATCAAAACTACATTCCTTAATGGATTTATTAAACAAAGAGTTGTATATGATGCAACCAGAAGGTTTTGTCAATCCTAAAGGTGTTAACAAAGTGTGCAAGCTCCAGCGATCCATCTATGGACTGGTGCAAGCAACTCGGAGGTGGAATATATGCTTTGATGAGTTGATGAAAGCATATAGTTTTATACAGACTTGCGGTGAAGCCTGTATTTACAATAAAGTGAGTTGGAGCACTACAACCTCTCTAATAAGTATATGTGAATGACATATTGTTGATAAAAAATGATGTAGAATTATCTGGAAAGCATAAAGGAGAATTTGAAAGGAGTTTTTCAAAGAAAGTATTACCTGTAAAGCAACTTACATATTGGGCATCAAGATCTATAAAGATAGATCAAGACATTTAATAAGACTTTCCATGAGTACATACCTTGATAAGATTTTGAAGGAGTTCAAAATGGAACAGTCAAAGAAGGAGTTCTTGACTGTGTTGCAAGGTGTGAAGTTGAGTAAAGACTCAAAACCCGACCACGGCAGAAAATTGAAAGAGAATGAAAAGTAATTCCCTATGCCTCAGTCATAGGTTCTACAAAGTATGCTATGCTGTGTACCAGACCTATTGTGTACCTCACCATAAGTTTGGCAAGAGGGTACAATAGTGATCCATGAGGTGAATAAGGAAACATTTCTCGGTCATGGAGGTGACAAAGAGTTCGTCGTAAAGAGTTACGTCGATGCAAGCTTTGACACCAATCTAGATGACTCTAAGTCTCGATCTAGATACATATTGAAAGTGGGAGCAATTAGCTAGAGTAGCTCCATGCAAAGCATTGTAGACATAGAACATTTGCAAAATACATACGGCTCTGAATTTGGCAGACCTGTTGACTAAATTTCTCTCACAAGCAAAACATGATCACTCTTTGGGTGTTAATCACATAGCGATGTGAACTAGATTATTGACTCTAGTAAACCCTTTGGGTGTTAGTCACATGGAGATGTGAACTAATCACATAAAGATGTGAACTATTGCTGTTCAATCACATGACGATGTGAACTAGATTATTGACTCTAGTGCAAGTGGGAGACTGAAGGAAATATGCCCTAGAGACAATAATAAAGTTGTTATTTATATTTCCTTATATCGTGATAAATGTTTATTATTCATGCTAGAATTGTATTAACCAGAAACTTAGTACATGTGTGAATACATAGACAAACAGAGTGTCACTAGTATGCCTCTACTTGACTAGCTCGTTAATCAAAGATGGTTATGTTTCCTAACCATAGTCATGAGTTGTCATTTGATTAATGGGATCACATCATTAGAGAATGATGTGATTGACTTGACCCATCCGTTAGCTTAGCGCGATGATTGTTTAGTTTGTTGCTATTGCTTTCTCCATAACTTATACATGTTCCTATGACTATGAGATCATGCAACTCCCGAATACCGGAGGAACACTTTGTGTGCTTCCAAACGTCACAACGTAACTGGGTGATTATAAAGGTGCTCTACATGTGCCTTTGATGGTGTTTGTTGAGTTGGCATAGATCGAGATTAGGATTTGTCACTCTGATTGTCGGAGAGGTATCTCTGGGCCCTCTCGGTAATGCACATCACTATAAGCCTTGCAAGTAATGTGACTAATGAGTTAGTTATGGGATGTTGCATTACGAAACGAGTAAAGAGACTTGCCGGTAACGAGATTGAACTAGGTATTGAGATACCTACGATCGAATCTCGGGCAAGTAACATACCGATGACAAAGGGAACAACGTATGTTATTATGTGGTTTGACCGATAAAGATCTTCGTAGAATATGTAGGAACCAATATGAGCATCCAGGTTCCGCTATTGGTTATTGACCGGAGACGTGTCTTGGTCATGTTGTAACGCCCCAGACACACCCGCCGGTGGTCGTTACTCCTGGCGGGATCTAGACTGGCCCCACAGATCAATACTAGTCTTTTCTGCGCACTTTGTCCTCGTGCGCACTCAGGAGCAACTTCCGATCGGTCACCCATCCTGAAATTACTCCAAGCTGAGCACCCTTAACTTTGGAGTTCTGTCCGAATGGGCTTCCAAAAAAGAAGGAATTCCTTATTGGTATGAGTAGTCTATCATCCCTATTAAGACAGGCTATCACATACACCCCCACTCAAAGGAACCGACGTCCTCGTCGGGCCATAGGAACGTTCCCTCTTGACACATACGTCTATGCATCCAGTTCAGTACATGTGCCATGCCAGGTGCCACGACGGGTCACAAGCGTCATGAACAACATGATCGCGCACCTGTCCACAAACATCTGTGTAACCGCGAGGGTTGGCTCTGATACCAACTTGTAACACCCCGGACACACCCGCTAGTGGTCGTTACTCCTGGCGGGATCTAGACTGGCCCCACAGATCAATACTAGTCTTTTTTGCACACTTTGTCCTCACTCGTGCGCACCCGGGAGCAACTTCCTGGTCGGTCACCCATCCTAAAATTACTCCAAGCTGAGCACGCTTGACTTAATTCTTATTCTTGTTTTATCCAAGTGATTAATTCCTTATTCCGGAGGTTCATCAAAATTCTTGATTTCATTTGTTCATCTTTCTTTCTGGAGTTCCAAGCTTTTCTCGGTTATATCATCGTGAAGCTCCATTTAATCATTGCAAGGATTCATCTTATTCTTTTCAAGCTTCTTTTCCTTGCGACCTTTTTTTATCTATCCGGAGTTCTTCGAGAGTTTCTTCATGGTGGTTCATTAAGGATTCTTTTCATTCTTCAATTGTTCGCCAAGATTTCTCTCGAAGTTATGATCCGCTAAGCTATACTTCAAGTATTATTCATTGTGCATTCTGAACTGCAATTGTTCTCCATTATCCTCTGAGGTGGGATTATGCCATTCTTGACAATTTCCCTTCGTGTTTCATGCTTCACAAGTTGTCTGGAATGACATATTTTAAACCCATCATTTTCAATTCATTCATGAGATCCTTTGCAACCCATCAGTCTCTTCATTGGAGTTATATTGGGTTATATTTCACCTAAGGTTTTCCCTAAGGAATGTTGCTATTTATGGTGCTTATAATGACCCAAGTTCTTCATTTATCCTCCTGGTGAAATAAGTTTCTTGTCTCCTTGTTGATATCAATCCAATCTATTGTTTCCGTTAGTGGCAGAATTTCACTTCATAGTTTTGAGATGTTCTCCATAAGCCCACTACAAGCTTATCCTTTCGTTGTTGATAAGCCAACAACTCCGTTCTAGCATTTCCTGTAAGCATGCTCTTTTAAGATCTTGTTTTCCTCCATTCAGTAAATTCCATTCTTTCATTTCTTTCGGAGGCATTGTGATGTTGCACTCTTCGAACCATCATCCCATTTTTGTAAAAGACCATGTTCGTTTCCTTGCTTATCCATTTAACATGGGTGTTGTGTCCTTTTCTCAAACTCTTTTCATCTTATAAAGTCTTGTTTATCTTGTTTCAACCGGAGTGCTTGCATGTACTTCTTGTCCATTGCAACCCTTTTCTTATGTCTTTCAACCTACAAGGTTCTAGTAATGTTCCCTGTTCCTCTTTTCTAACGGAGTGTTTTCAACTTTGTTCATCTTTGTTCTATTCTTTCTTTCAATTTGTACAACCTCTCAAGGCTCGTGGTTTCACTCATTTGTCCAAGAAGCAACTTAGTTTTACCTCTTCTCTTCCTCTTTCGTTTCTCTCTGGTGCCATCCTAGATCTCGGGACGAGATTCTCTTGTAGTGGTGGAGTGTTGTAACGCCCCAAGACCGACACTCTAGACGCCTCCCATGTTTTTCGTTGTTGCTGTGTGTTTCATTTGTGCTTGCTCTTTTATTTTTGCATTGCATCATGTGATCATGCCATCATGTCATTAATCTTTGCATCTCAACTCAACCAATAAATTGCATAGATGGTTGATCTATTTAAATCGAGGGAAGAGTGACTTATCTTTATAACATATCCTCCCAATATTAGGGACCCATATTAAATATTTCTTTAATTTGGAATTCACCATAACACACTTGCAAATTATCCCAATGCCTTTGTTATCTCAATTCTTGGTCTCCAACCTTGCCATATATTCTTTCATCATTTTCCGGAGCTCCACCAAAAATCCGAACATTTTTGGGACCTTCCCAACCCTCACTTCCTATTCAAACCATTTGATTTTAAATCAAATGAGTTTGAATTTAAACTTTTGGTCATGCCCACTTCTATTTTTCCTGGTTCAAGCTCATTTTTATGAGTCCGGGAAACTAACCGCATGCCCAAATTCTTTCTCTAACCCCCTCTTCCTTTTTCTTATCTCTATGCTTTCTGTTAAAGGAAATAGAGAGAGAGCAGAGCCCAGCTGGCCACTTGGGCCTCCTAGCTAGGCCGAACCATTAGCCGAGCCACCCTCCCAACCCTAGCCGCAACCCTTGCCCGATTCCATCTCTCTCGACCCCCTCTTCTCTCTCTCATATTTCCTCTGCTGCACGCCTCCCCTTCTCCTCAGCGCCGCCTTTGTCGGATCACGGGTTCTGGCAAAACCCTCAAGGTTCGAACACTGGGGTGCGCGCGAAGACCTCCCCCTACCGATCCACGTCCTAGCTTCGCTAAGATCTTTCGTGCTAACTCGATGAACTCGAAACACAAGGGACTCAAGATTTATACTGGTTCGGGCCACCGTTGTGGTGTAATACCCTACTCCAGTGTGGTGTGGTGGATTGCCTCTTGGGCTGAGGATGAACAGTACAAGGGGAAGAACAACCTCCTGAGGAGAGGTGTTCTTGTGCTCGGTGAGCTTGTGGTGGTTCTGGTTTCTCTCGATCAACCGATCCCCCTAGATATGGTGGTGGCTAGTCCTATTTATAGAGGCCCTGGTCCTCTCCCCAAATATTGAGTGGGAGGGGAGCCAACAATGGCCAATTCGAAAGGGGACAACTAGTACAACTTATCCTGACAAAAGTAGTCTTCGCCTGTCAAAGGCTCTGGTGGTGACGTCGTCTTGGGCTCCATGGTGACCTCCACTTGTCGTCCTGCTAGTCTTGGTCTCGTTGCACTGATATGGAAAGCTTTGCTTGACACCTCGGTACTCCGCGCCTGCGTTTTGTTCCCTTGGCACAAAAGAGGAAACAAGGACACTGTGCGTGCTGGCGCCCACCTGGCGCACACCTGACCTCGATTGTCATGGCTCACGTCATCAGAACCTCGCGAGGTTTGCCTTGCCTTGAACTCTCCGCCCCTCATGAGCCAGCCTGGTGAGGCTGCTCCCGAGGAGGTCTTGTGTCATCCGCCTCGCGAGGCTTGGCCCCTCGCGAGGGTCTTGAGTCCTTGCTGGTGAATATGGGTCATACGGCCCGCTCGCAGAGCCATGCCGTGGGCCGCAGGCAGGCAGGTCTGGGGACCCCCGTTCCCAGAACACCGACAGTAGCCCCCGGGCCCAAGGCGCCCTCAGGCTTGGCTTCGAGGCAAAGCCAAAGGGGCAAGTGCGGAGCACCGCGGGCCCCAATAGCATGCGTCCTTGGTCGACGCATGGTGGTTGATTGGACGTGGGCGTCTTCGCTTCCGCACGCTGCCTTGGAATCCGCCTGGCTATGCGGCCACGGCAACCTACACAGTTATTCTTCCATCGCCTACGCCATACTCCTCCGATTCCTTTGCTTCCCCCGGACTCTGCTCCTCTTTGCAATCTGACCTGAGCCCTGCTCACTCCATCGTCATGGCGCCGACGCAAGCGGATAAGGGGAAGAAGCCTCTGTCTTCGGCTAGTGCGCCCCCGGCCACCGAGCCCGCAGTTGGCCGGTCGCTGGTGCTCAACGATGAGGCCATTGGCAAGGTGCGTCCCATGCTCACCTCCAGCTTCAATGAGTGTGGAAAGACGATGGCTTGGCCTGCGTCTCGTGCTCGCAATGACCGGGCGGCCACCGAGGTACCATTCTTCATCGACGCCATTTGGGCTGGCTTGGTTCCTCACTTCTCCGCCTTCTTCAATGTTGTGCTGGCGCATTATCAGATCCGCATGCTGCACCTTGATCCTCAATCAGTGACCCTTCTCGCCGTCTTCGCCTTTGTTTGCGAGGCCATGGTAGGCATTGCCCCCTCAGTGGCCCTTCTCCGCCACTTCTTCTCGCTGCACCTGATTGATCCCCGACAGAGCTCAGGATGCATGAGCTTTCAGGCCGTGGCGGTGACGGCCGACGCGGGGATTGACTTCGAGCTCCCACCATCCATGAGTGGGTTTTGGCAAGGTGGGTATTTGTTGATGTCGGAGTGCTCAGCCCCCTGCTCTTTTCTCTGTCAGCACCAGCTATTCCCAGCTCCGGTTGGTGCGATCAAAGGCTCACCGATCCGCGCCTTGCCCCTGGCTGGCTCAGGCTGAAGTGGCTCGAGGACCTTGGTGTGACTGCGCCTATGGTGGTGAAGGAGTTCGTCCGGCGTCGGATCGCCCCGCTTCAGCGCCACTCACAACCGATGTGGGCCTTGCTCAACAGCAAGGACCACATGAGACTTCAGGAGTCCAGGCTCCCCCTCGAGGCACGACGAACGGTGCTCGAGGTCCTAACAGGTGTCCTGCTGCCAGATGACATGCCGAGGAAGAGTTGCCTTCTGTACCGCTGCTTGAACAAGGCGACATTCGCAGAGCAGATGCCCGCCTTTGATGAGTGGGGGCTGCGTCTAGTCGGCCTCGCGGGGCCTTGTGAGAACCCCATCATCGTGGTTCCTCTTCTCGCTGCTGGTGCCAAGCTCACCCCCAGTGTGGATGCGGGGGGGGGGGGGGCGAGCACCGGTGGGGGCTGATGGCGAAGGTGCCGAGATGCTGATGCCGCCTAGGGCTCCTGAGGCGTCATCCTCAGGAACTCGTGACTCTTGCCCTAGGGCGGCAGTTGAGGAGGCGACACAGCCTACGTCTCCCGAGGCCGGGGCTCCTAAGACCTCGATAGGTCGCTGCGAGGCAGGGCCTGATGGCTCCCCTCAGCTTGGCGCTCCTGAGGCTTCCCCTTTGAGCGCTTCTCCAGTTGCGCCTCGTGTTGGCCACCATGCCCAGCACTTCGGTCGGCTTTGCGTGGACTTCGAAGAGCTCCACAAGAGGAAGGGGTCCCCAAGCAGCGGCACCTTCGGGCCATTAAAGCGGAGAAAGTACATCGCCGTTGATGAGTAAGTACCTTATCTTGGTGATTCTCCACGTGTTGCTTCCCTTCCTGATAATATCTCTTCAGGATTCCTTCCGCCAAGGCCGCAAGATCTCCTGAGGAGCAGCGTCCTCTCACCTCACTTCTCCTGCTAGGCCGAGCGCTTCAAGCCCGCGCTCTGCTCATGGGGTGGAGTCAACCGGGGAAGTCGTCCCGTCGACAAGCTGTCTCAAGCTCGTGCCTTCGCTGTCTTTTCTTTGCGGCCTTGTTCGGAGTACAACAAGCGTGCCAAGGGTTCCTCCCCTGGTCGTGGATGGCGATTGGTTGGCTTCGATCCTAGGGTCTTCTTCAAGCAGCGGGCCTTTACTCGCTCGGGCCCCTCGCGAGGCCCGCCCCGCAAATGGGTGGGTGCCAGCCCCCAGCCCCCTACTGAAAGGGGGCGAGCCGCTTCGAGCCCCATCCGCGGTCCTCGCAGAGGAGGATGAAGTCAGAAGCATGCTTGAGTCGGCGCAAGAAAGAAGCGTCGTTCACCACGAGCTCTTTCAGGAGACGATGGGCGCGATGAACCAGCTTGGTGAAGAGCTCGTGGATATGGACGCGCGCCTCGTGGATGAGGGTCTTCGGCTGGTGGAGGAGCGACACAAGATGAAGGTGGCCATCAACCTCGGGCGCCACCAGCGCGAGCTCGACAATGTGAAGGCCGAGGCTTCCCTTGCAGCCTCCCGTGAGGCCTGCTCCCGAGCTCTAGAAGAGGCTCGGGAAGCTGACCGCCGTCGCGAGGTCGTGGAGAAGCGCGCGTGGGAGCTCCAAGCCTGGAGCACCGTCTTGGATCAGCAAGTGGAGGCGCGCAGAGCCGCCCTTGCGTCGTTGAGGGGGACGCCCGCCGAAGAGGAAGAGATCCGAAAGCGCGAGGAGGCACTGGCGCTAGAAGCCGTGGAGCGTAGCCTTGAGCTCGAACGACTGAAGACGAGGAAGCGTAAAGTCGCCCAGGCGGAGGATGTCGTTGGCGTGCACGAGGCCAGGGCCTAGGAGGAGGTTGATCGCTGGGTGGTTGAGGCTCACGCGGATCTCGAGAGTAGGTACGACCTGAAGCTGAAGCTCGTGGAAGCTGGGGCCGCTGGTAGGACTGCTGCCCTCAAGTCCAGGTTGACCGAGGTGGAGCGACGTGAGGAGGCCACCGCAGCCGCCCTGGTCTCGGTGCAGGCCGAACTGGCCTCCGCCTGCGCCAAGCTGTCCCCTCTTCAGCAACGGGTTGCTGACGCCGAGTCCGTCGCATGGCAGAACAGAGAGGAAGTGCTTCAGCGGTGGATGCTGGAGCGCGTGCACGCCCCCATGCTCCAGGACCTCAGGAACAAGTCCAACATCGCCCTGGGTCATATTTGTGATGAGAATTCTCCTCATCCCCATGTGAACGACTACGCCAGCCACCTCCGCTTCTTCACCAACGTGGTGACACGCCTGGAGAACCGTTCTGAGAGGGCTCACCAACTTGTTGAAGAGAGGAGCCGCGGCCTGCTCGGGCGTGCGTTCTCCCGTGTCTTAAGCCATCTCCAGAACGCCGACCCCAACATCGACTTTGATGCCGCCATCGCTCCCGTTCCCAAGGCCATCCGGGGCGACCTATCGCGATGGGTGGAATACAATGTGGACGCGCTGGTCAGGGCCTTCACTTCTGATGATGATGGGGTGGTGGTCGCGGAGGACGCGGGCGACGTGGTCGACGACGGTGATGGCTGTTGGGGAACATAGTAATTTCAAAAAAATTCCTACGCAGACGCAAGATCATGGTGATGCATAGGAACAAGAGGGGAGAGTGTCGTCCACGTACGCTCGTAGACCGTTATGCGGAAGCGTTATGACAACACGGTTGATGTAGTCGTGCGTCTTCACGATCGACCGATCCTCAGTACCGAACGTACGACACCTCCGTGTTCAGCACACGTTCAGCTCGGTGACGTCCCACGAACTCACGATCCAGTAGAGCTCGAAGGAGAGTTTCGTCAGCACGATGGTGTGGTGACGATGTTTATGAAGTTACCGTCGCAGGGCTTCGCCTAAGCACCGCTATGATATGACTGAGGTGGATTATGGTGGAGGGGGGCACCACACATGGCTAAGAGATCAACAGATCAATTGTTGTGTCTATGGGGTGCCCCCTGCCCCCGTATATAAAGGAGCTAGGGGGGAGGCGGCCGACCAAGCAGGAGGGTGCGCCAAGGGGGGAGTCCTACTCCCACCGGGAGTAGGACTCCCTCTTTTCCTAGTTGGAGTAGGAGAGGAGAAGGAAGGGAGAGAGGAAGAGAAGGAAAGGGGGGCGCCGCCCCCTCCTTGTCCAATTAGGACTAGAGGGGGAGGGGGCGCGCGGCTGCTCTTGGCCGCCCCTCCTCTTCTCCCACTAAGGCCCA
This sequence comes from Triticum aestivum, assembly GCF_018294505.1. Classification (NCBI taxonomy): domain Eukaryota; kingdom Viridiplantae; phylum Streptophyta; class Magnoliopsida; order Poales; family Poaceae; genus Triticum; species Triticum aestivum. The sequence goes on from NC_057812.1 coordinate 581,263,647, forward strand.
TTAGGCCCAATATACTCCCGGGGTGTTCCGTTAACCCCCTGGTACTCCGGTAAATGTCTGAAACCTCCCGAAACACTTCCGGTGTCTGAACATAGTCATCCAATATATCGATCTTTACATCTCGATCATTTCGAGACTCCTCGTCATGTCCGTGATCATTTCCGGGTGTAACATCCCAAAATTCTAAATTTTGGAATGTTATAATAAATAGATTGATTGATTTGTTGTGTGATTGATTGAGTGAAATTCGAAACGTTTTGAAAGTTAAATGAGAGGGAATAGAAGGACTTTCCCAAACTTTCATTTTTCATTCGTGATCTCCATGAATTCAAATTCTTTTCAACACAAAACCCTAGAGAGAAGATGACATGACTTCTTCCATTTAAATTAAATGAAAAGGGTTGTTGAAAATATTTGAATTTCGTTTGAAAATATTTCAATTCATAAACTTCATGCAGCTCAATGATTTTCATGAGAGAAGATAAAATGACTTCTTCAAATTATATGAAATATGAGTTGGGAGTTTCAAAGAATTAAATTCAAAGTTCTTTTGAATTTATTTTCAATTTGGAGTTATTTGAGTTTTATTCAAATTATTTTTCTCCAAAAATAAAATATAAGGAAATTAGGGTAACATAATTCCCTACAACAGAAAAAAGGAGAGAAATAAATTTGAAATCATTTTGGTTTTTTTAAATGATTTTATTGGATTTTATTAAACCAGTAGCACTCTTTGAATTATCTGTATTTGTGAGGATTTTATTTGGCATATGAAAAGTGTTCACGTTGTAGAAAATCTTTTTCTGAAATTTTTGATATATTATAAGCCTATATAATATTTTTTATTTTGCCGTTATTATTTTATTTGTCTGTAAAATGTTTTTTTAAAAACTCTCCGCCGCCGAACTGGGCCGGCCCAACAGGCCAAGCCCAGCCCAGAGCGCCGCTCCTCTCCTTCCCGAGCGGGAGTCCCGCTCGGGCACGCCGCCGCACCGCCATGGCCGCCATCCCCGCGTCGGACTCCTCGCGCCGCCTCGCTTTGCCCCTCCTCCACGCCTCCCCTCCCTCCTATAAATCCGCTACCCTGGACCACACTCTCTCTCCTCTCTCCTCGCCGCATCTCGCCGAGTCGCCTGAGCCCGAAACCGCCGCCGCCGTCGTTGCTCTGCACCACTGCTGCCGCTGCACTCTGCCTGCGCCTCCACCTTGCACGCCACCGCCGCTCGCCGCCGCTGCCCCGTGCCGCCCGCGTCGCCGCAGACCATTGCCCCGACGCCGCATCGCCCCGCGCCGCCGCTTGCTCTCCTGCGCCGCTGCCGCCGCCGCGCCGGAGCGCGCTGCTCTTGCCGGAGTAACTGATGCTGCCACCAGTTTAATCTACCGAACCGGTATAAACCTCCCCCGGTCAGGTTTATTTCTTTAGTTTTCCTCCGGTTTTTCTTTTAAAGTCGGTTTTATATTATAGTTAGATAAATTAGTGGATGTTCGCTAGTTTAGGATTTGTAACGAACGGTTTTCATCGGTTTTGTTTCTGTAGCGAACATTCGTTAGATAGATTTTTCTTTTTAATTTCGTCCAAGGACCTATTCGTGATAATTTTCTTCACAGATTAGTCCCTGTACTTCAAACTGCTACAACTTTTTACTCGTTAGTCCAAATCCAACGAAACCAACGCCCACTTCTTTGTTATGATCCCCTCTTTCCAGTAATCCAACTCAATCATATTTTTGAAAGTTTTAAAATTTGAATTCAACCAGATTTGTATTTGAACTTCGTTTCAGCATAACTTGAGTTCCGTAGCTCCGTTTCAGTTGATTCTTTTCGCAAATCGAAGCTCCTGACCTAAACTTTATGATAAGGCCAAATTCACATAATTTTGGTACTGTTAGAAATTGTTTTATGTTGCAAGAGTTATTTGCTTGGTTTTGATGTTTTCCGAATCGACTTCTTCGATCTTTCTGGTCTTTTGAGTGATTGCTTATGTGTGGTTACCATTGCTTGATTACGATAGATTGACCGGAGTGTGACGAGTAGAGCTATTAAGATTTATCAGTGCGAATCATCTTCATCAACATTGCAGGCAAGTTCACACTTTGATCATATCCCTTTTCATACCCAGTTTTTATGCATTAGTTCCAATCCTCAAACATTGCATGATTAGGATGTCATTAACATGTGGGTATTGGGAAGTAGTTGATGAGGTAGGAACCTATTGCCCTGCATTCAAACCTTGGGAGTTACTATTACGTTATGCTTATAGTGACATGCTATGCTCGTAGACGTGGATTGGGTTTTGAGAGGATTTCATGACAGATGCGAGATTGTTTATTAATGGTTTACTTAAGGTGGCAACTTAAACACACATCTGGGTGGATTGAGGTACCTGGTTATTCCGGGATTGCCTGTCTAGGCACCTGGGTAGACCAGGATTGCCTGTTTTTTTATGGACCGCCACCCAGGCTCAAAGGGATCATGAGATTATTCATACTAGAAACTTCCGTGTGCAGCCACAAGCTATTATGGGCTCTAGCATAGTTGATTAAGTCGTGCGAACTCTTACAGGGTAGACTAGCAGATGTAGGGGAAAGTAGGTGTAACGGTCTATCCATCGTAAGGTGCTAGCGCTTCTGAAAGACTATGTCTCGGTCATCCGTCTTCTCAAACACCATGTAGTGCGAGAAACCAAACGGAGGCGATCGAGTCTTGTTGAGAAAAGTGCGCAAACCTCTACAGAGTGTATAAACTAATCATGATTAGCCGTGTCCCCGATTATGGACATCTTGAGTATCTAGTACTTGGATTATCATGTGAATCTCATCATGTTACTTTAAATTAAGTTTGTTGGGTTTAATGATGTCACTTAATTGGGATTGAGAATGCTGTCAACCATTCTCAATGTTCAACAACCACCTTGATTGTTAAATAAAATGTATTCCTTTGTAGTAGGGAAAAATCAGCTTTACGCAAAAAACTATAACCATAGAGCTTTTCCACCAGCCAAATATGCATGTAGTGATAGCCTTTATTCATCATTCTTTATGGTGTGAATTTGCCAGTACATGCAATGTACTGACCCTCTGTGGCTGCAACGTCTCATGTTGCAGGATTTCTTACGACGAGTAAGTGATACGTTAGGGTTATGATTTCTACACTCAACTTTGCCGTTGGTGTTGATGGGAATCCACAACCTTGTTACTTCCGCTATTTTGGATTGAGGTAATAGTATTTACGTTACTTATACATGTGATTTACCTCTGTTATAAATCCTTGAGTACTGTGTGTGTCAGCATACCGATCCAGGGATGACACTTAAGCACAGAGACTTGATCCGTTCGGGTCGGGTCGCTACAAGATGGTATCAGAGCACATGTTGACTGTAGGACGTGACCCTAGAAACTGGCAAGCCCATAGCAAAGTTTTTTCTCTACAACCTTCCCTTTCAAAAGATCTTTTACATCTCTTCTCTTCTGAGCTTATTCAAAAATTCCCTTTAGTGAGACCATACCCCTTTCCCCTTTTGACCACACGAAGATTCGACTGATGAGACCACTCCAAGAAGTACAGGATATCGGACAACTAAGACCACTTCGGAATGAAGAGTATTTTTTTCGTACATCTAAATAATGGAAACTACAATGGTTGAAGACCGAAGACAAGTAGAATTTGAAGGCTCTGAAGAATTCCCAGATTTGTATGACCTAGGAAGGCTACCCTTATGGAACTTGGTAGACTATGGAAGTTGTCAATACCCGAGATCAAGGTGTATCGGAGAAAGATTGAAACAAGGAGCCTGAGAACTCGAAGTTTTGTCAAAGAAAACCCTAAGGCAGGAGATATTAACTATGGAATGATAGCTCATCGGAATGGCAAGAGCAGAAACACGGTTATCCGTGATGTCATCACCGCTGATGCTATTGTCACCGTGCTGAGTTAAGGATGCATTTCTTCAGAATGGATTTGATGGAAGAAGGCTGATGGAGCACCTATCAGCAAGCAGTGAAGTTTTAACCTTAGCCGGTGTATCACCAGGATCTGGAGAATTACATCAGGAAGTTTAAGGTGGAGCTCCAGGAAACCATATTAGACAAGGAAGCATTTCGTGAAGAAGTCAGGACCCAGAAGCTGAAAGTAGCTAAGATGGAGGAGCTACAACCTCGAGATACCGGAGAATTGTCAGGAACTGAAGGACAGTAGTGCCATGGTTCATGTCAAGGATGTTGAAACCCGGAAGTTTGGAACGCAACTCCAAAAATATTAAAGGAGGTCACGAGAGACTTCGCGTCAACAGAGATGATCTAGCAAAAAGGACTTGAGAAAGACAAGCATGATCGAAACAAGCCATTGGAGGCATGAACAAGTCTTGATGATTTTGGAGACGTTGAAGATTTATTGACCTTTAGAAGACCAAACCCCTGTTATATACCTATGTTAGATGCAATGTTTGTGAGCTGTCATTTGTTTGATGTTCTTCCCGACGGCCACAAATAAAATCTTTCTTTTCAAAACTTTTGTTTGTATTTTGTGTGTCCCTCTCCCTCTCTCTTATCTTACCCCAAACCCACATGGACCCAATAGAGGATGAATGGAAACGAGCTTGTATTTTCTGGACCGATGAGTCAGTTGGAGACAAACCGATGGATTCAGAACATGGAGGATCACATGGAGAATAACCCTATAGTCGGAAAGGATATGACCCAACACGCTCTTCAGTGCTTTGAAAGAGGTGCTGCTACTTGGTGGAGGATGTACCAAACCATCAATGGATGGCAAGGAGTAACCACTTGGAAAGAATTTAAGTTGACTCTGTCAAAGTCGCGGTTTGTGTCCCAGAAGTTGAAGCCTTATGGAAAGGATATGAAGAAACCTTGTGCATGCAAGATTTGTGGAGAAATCAGACACACCCATAAAGAACACAAGGATGAATGCCCTAATTGTGAAGGAAGTCACCCAGTTGAAGAATGCCCAATTAGGCAGATTACTTGTTTCTTGTGTGAAGGGACTACCCACTATCCTGCTTAGTGTCACATTTACCCCATGGTACAACGAACCATCCAACAGAAGAAAGAAGTAAAGGAAGGAGCCCTCATGGAAATTTTAGAAGAAACTGTGATGAAGGAAGAGGCAGAGGACACACCCAAAGAAGAACCAATTAAACCCTGCACCAAGTCATGCTATTCATGTGGAGAAGAAGGACACATCTCCCAGAATTGTATGAATGGGGATCTAGTAGAATTCCCGGCAGAGGAAGTAGAATATGACCCACAGGAAATAGAAGCCATGATTGGCATGGAAAGGTCCAGGAAGAGAAGCAGATTGGATTCTAGGAAGGACCTGAGTCATATCACCTGTTACAGGTGCAAGGAGTCAGGGCACTACCTCAATAGTTGCCCAAAAAGGAAACCTTGAGACTTGTCAGAAGTAATATGTTTCGTTGTAATGAAGCAGGGCACTTTGCCAGAGATTGTCCAAAAGAGAAGGAGACTTGTGATAAATAGTTGAGTCTGTGAGAAGTATAGTAGTAGAAGTGAGAACAACTCTTTTGTATCAAGGTGTTGAGTTGAGACATGTAATGGAAGAGCGAGAGATTTTAATCATTAGAGAATAAATAAAGTTAGCATCGTTGGTACTGATAGGGATTTTATGAGTTGTTACTCTATGAAGAAGGATTTTGACCATTTTTGAGGATATGAGAAATATGGTCTATGGAAGATTTGTGCATTTTAAGGGAGGTAGTACCCTGTAAGAACCCTTGACCCCTGGAAAAGATAAGGATACTCCACTGAGTGGATTTCGGACAAAATGAATACGAGTTTTGTCTTGATATGTGTGATTCCCCAAGAGTATGTGGGATGAAGTGGAGACCATCAGTTGTTTGGACCAAATGTGATCAAGGAGTCAGAAGAGAATGTTAAGTTGATTCGAGATAGACTAAAGGTAGCTCAGTCCAAGCAGAAGAGTTATGCAGACTTAAAAATGCAAGGAGGTAGTCTATGAAATTGGAGATAGAGCATGTCTTCATGTGTTCCCTCTGCAAAGAGTTAAACAATTTGGAGTTAAGGGAAAGTTAGCCCCAATATTTGTAGGACCATACCGACTCTTGGAGCATATGGGAGAAGTGGCCAACAAGTTGGAGTCACCCGAAGGACTGTCAGGAGTTCATGATGTGTTTCACATTTCCCAGTTGAAGAAGTGCCATGCAGAGATGGCCAATATTCCCCTGCAAGGATGCTTGACCCTGGAAAGGATAATGATGTTCCACGAAGTGGAATATGGACTTCATAAGTATAAGTTTTTATCTCGGTATGAGGGATATCCACGAGGATGAAGAGATAAATTACTATTGGATATAAAGGAGGTATGATGTTGGGTAATGACGTCTTAGTCTTGTACAAATAGAAGGAAGGAAGACAGTACAATTGGATGGATTTAAGAATACTAGGAAGTTGGAAGTTGAAATAATGATCAGTTGCCCGATGATAAGTTCAAGGACTACAAGTGATGAGATGGGCCATAACCCACAGGCCCCAGGACCTGCCAAGAAGCAAGCACATGTTGCTGAAGGAAAAACCCCGGAGGAAGATACGACGTTTATCGATAGACGATCTTATATGAGTAACGTAAAACCTGAGAGTTGTGAAGAAACAATAGATGTTAGTTGGCTTGCAGAGTCAATGGATTTATCCGAACTTGGTTCGTCGACAAGAGAAATTCTGCAATGCTTGTGAAGATGACCGAGTGTTAGAATGCGAGATTCGCTAAACTGTATACAAGGTAATGATAAGGGTGCGGGATGGATTGATCACCATACTGACTTACTCTTATTATTCGCCTTGCTATGTGGGATGGTAAATCTGAGTGACTTACCTATAGTAAAGAGACGACGATCAAAACCCTGTTTAAACTTAGAATGGTATAAGTATTTTTCCCTTGTACACGGCAACTTTTGCCAACCGTAGGTTATACGGTGAGGATCAACCAGACCCATTTCATGCAGGAGACACCCTAAATTGTTGACCACCATGAGATATCGATAGTTGTTTAGTATTGGCGCCAGACCCATCAGCTAAGAAGACCCAGTCCCGGAATAACCTTACCAGGATGGAAGTACAGAAGAATTGAGGAAAAGGTTATGCCGCTGCCGGAAGAGCCAGAGAAGGAATTATCCTTATGATTTGAGAAGACCGGCCCTGTTAATAATATGGATGAAGTATATGAGTTTTGATGTAACCGTAACCATGCTTCTAAGGGTGGTAGCACCCCAGACCCCGGAGACGATTGAAGAAATTTTGAAGAGACCCCGAACCTAACCTGTTTCTTTCTAGCCTCTCCGAATCTCGAGGACGAGATTCATTTTAAGGGTGGTAGGTTTGTAACATCCCAAAATTCTAAATTTTGGAATGTTATAATAAATAGATAGATTGATTTGTTGAGTGATTGATTGAGTGAAATTCGAAACATTTTGAAAGTTAAATGAGAGGGAATAAAAGGACTTTCCCAAACTTTCATTTTCCATTCATGATCTCCATGAATTCAAATTCTTTTCAACACAAAACCCTAGAGAGAAGATGACATGACTTCTTCCATTTAAATTAAATGAAAAGGTTTGTTGAAAATATTTGAATTTCGTTTGAAAATATTTCAATTCATAAACTTCATGCAGCTCAATGATTTTCATGAGAGAAGATAAAATGACTTCTTCAAATTATATGAAATATGAGTTGGGAGTTTCAAAGAATTAAATTCAAAGTTCTTTTGAATTTATTTTCAATTTGGAGTTATTTGAGTTTTATTCAAATTATTTTTCTCCAAAAATAAAATATATGGAAATTAGGGTAACATGATTCCCTACAACAGAAAATAGGAGAGAAATAAATTTGAAATCATTTTGGTTTTTTAAAATGATTTTATTGGATATTATTAGACTAGTAGCACTCTTTGAATTATCCGTATTTGTGAGGATTTTATTTGGAATATTAAAAGTGTTCACGTTGTAGAAAATCTTTTTCTGAAAATTTTGATATATTATATGCCTATATAATATTTTTTATTTTGCCGTTATTATTTTATTTGTCTGGAAAACGTTTTTTTAAAAACTCTCCTCCGCCGAACTGGGCCGGCCCAACAGGCCAAGCCCAGCCCAGAGCGCCGCTCCTCTCCTTCCCAAGCGGGAGTCCCGCTCGGGCACGCCGCCGCGCCGCCATGGCTGCCGTCCCCGCCTCGGACTCCTCGCGCCGCCTCGCTTTGCCCCTCCTCCACGCCTCCCCTTCCTCCTATAAATCCACTACCCTGGACCCCTCTCTCTCTCTCCTCTCTCCTCGCCGCATCTCACCGAGTCGCCTGAGCCCGCAACCGCCGCCGCCGCCGTTGCTCTGCGCCACCGCCGCCGCTGCACTCCGCCTGCGCCTCCACCTTGCACGCCACCGCCGCTCGCCGCCGCTACCCCGTGTCGCCCGCGCCGCCGCAGTCCATCGCCCCAACGCTGCATCGCCCCGCGCTGCCGCTTGCTCTCCTGCGCCGCTGCCGCCGTCGCGCCGGAGCGCGCTGCTCTCGCCGGAGTAACCGACGCTGCCGCTGGTTTAATCTACCGAACAGGTATAAACCTTCCCCGGTCTGGTTTATTTCTATAGTTTTCCTCCGGTTTTTCTTTTAAATCGGTTTTATATTATAGTTAGATTAATTAGTGGACGTTCGCTAGTTTAGGATTTGTAACAAACGGTTTTCGTCGATTTTGTTTCTGTAGCGAACGTTCGTTAGATAGATTTTTCTTTTTAATTTCGTACAGGGACCTATTCGTGATAATTTCCTTCACAGATTAGTCCCTGTACTTCAAACTGCTACAACTTTTTACTCGTTAGTCCAAATCCAACGAAACAACGCCCACTTCTTCGTTATGATCCCCTCTTTCCAGTAATCCAACTCAAACATGTTTTTGAAAGTTTTAAAATTTGAATTCAACCAGATTTGTATTTGAACTTCGTTTGAGCATAACTTAAGTTCCGTAGCTCCGTTTCAGTTGATTCTTTTTGCAAATCGAAGCTCTTGACCTAAACTTTCTGATAAGGCCAAATTCACATAATTTTGGTACTGTTAGAAATTGTTTTATGTTGCAAGAGTTATTTGCTTGGTTTTGATGTTTTCCGACTCGACTTCTTCGATCTTTCTGGTCTTTTGAGTGATTGCTTATGTGTGGTTACCATTGCTTGATTACGATAGATTGACCAGAGTGTGACGAGTAGAGCTATCAAGAGTTATCAGTGCAAATCATCTTCATCAACATTGCAGGCAAGTTCACACTTTGATCATATCCCTTTTCATTCCTAGTTTTTATGCATTAGTTCCAATCCTCAAACATTGCATGATTAGGATGTCATTAACATGTGGGTATTGGGAAGTAGTTGATGAGGTAAGAACCTATTGCCCTGCATTCAAACCTTGGGAGTTACTATTACGTTATGCTTATAGTGACATGCTATGCTCGTAGACGTGGATTGGGTTTTGAGAGGATTTCATGACAGATGCGAGATTGTTTATTAATGGTTTACTTAAGGTGGCAACTTAAACACACATCTGGGTGGATTGAGGTACCTGGTTATTCCGGGATTGCCTGTCTAGGCACCTGGGTAGACCAGGATTGCCTGTTTTTTTATGGACCGCCACCCAGGCTCAAAGGGATCATGAGATTATTGATACTTGAAACTTCCGTGTGCAGCCACAAGCTATTATGGGCTCTAGCATAGTTGATTAAGTCGTGCGAACTCTTACAGGGTAGACTAGCAGATGTAGGGGAAAGTAGGTGTAACGGTCTATCCATCGTAAGGTGCTAGCGCTTCTGAAAGACTATGTCTCGGTCATCCGTCTTCTCAAACACCATGTAGTGCGAGAAACCAAATGGAGGCGATCGAGTCTTGTTGGGAAAAGTGCGCAAACCTCTACAGAGTGTATAAACTAATCATGATTAGCCGTGTCCCCGGTTATGGACATCTTGAGTATCTAGTACTTGGATTATCATGTGAATCTCATCATGTTACTTTAAATTAAGTTTGTTGGGTTTAATGATGTTACTTAATTGGGATTGAGAATGCTGTCAACCATTCTCAATGTTCAACAACCACCTTGATAGTTAAATAAAATGTATTCCTTTGCAGTAGGGAAAAATCAGCTTTACACAAAAAACTATAACCATAGAGCTTTTCCACCAGCCAAATATGCATGTAGTGATAGCCTTTATTCATCATTCTCTATGGTGTGAATTTGCCAGTACATGCAATGTACTGACCCTCTGTGGCTGCAACGTCTCATGTTAAAGGATTTCTTACGACGAGTAAGTGATACGTTAGGGTTATGATTTCTACACTCAACTTTGCCGTTGGTGTTGATGGGAATCCACAACCTTGTTACTTTCGCTATTTTGGATTGAGGTAATAGTATTTACGTTACTTATACATGTGATTTACCTCTGTTATAAATCCTCGAGTATTGTGTGTGTCAGCATACCGATCCAGGGATCACACTTAAGCACATAGACTTGATCCATTCGGGTCGGGTCGCTACACCAGGACTCCAAACTACCTTCGGTACATCAAAACACAAAAACTCATAGTACCGATCGTCACAGAACTTTAAGCGTGCGGACCCTACGGGTTCGAGAACTATGTTGACATGACCGAGACATGTCTCCGGTCAATAACCAATAGTGGAACCTGGATGCGCATATTGGTTCCTACATATTCTACTAAGATCTTTATCGATCAAACCGCGTAACAACATACGTTGTTCCCTTTGTCATCGGTATGTTACTTACCCGAGATTTGTTCATCGGTATCTCAATACCCAGTTCAATCTCGTTACTGGCAAGTCTCTTTACTCGTTTCATAATGCATCATCCTGCAACTAACTCATTAGTTACATTGCTTGCAAGGCTTATAGTGATGTGCATTACCGAGAGGGCTAGAGATACCTCTCCGACAATCAGAGTGACAAATCCTAATCTTGATCTATGCCAAGTCAAAAAGTAGCATCGGAGACACCTGTAGAGAACCTTTATAATCATCCAGTTACGTTGTGACGTTTGGTAGCACACAAAGTGTTCCTTCGGTAATCGGGAGTTGCATAATCTCATAGTCATAGGAACATGTATAAGTCATGAAGAAAGCAATAGCAGTAAACTTAAACGATCAAGTGCTAAGCTAACGAAATGGGTCAAGTCAATCACATCATTCTCCTAATGATGTGATCTTGTTGATCAAATGAAAACTCATGTCTATGGCTAGGAAACTCAACCATCTTTGATCAACGAGCTAGTCAAGTAGAGGCATACTAGTGACACTATGTTTGTCTATGTATTCACACATGTATTATGTTTCCGGTTAATACAATTCTAGCATGAATAATAAACATTTATCATGATATGAGGAAATAAATAATAACTTTATTATTGCCTCTAGGGCATATTTCCTTCAATGGCGCCGCTGGTGGAGGTGATGATGATGCCGGTGATGGTGGCACCGATGCCAGCGACGCGTCTGAGGGCGATCCGAGGGACGCGGCAAGCGACATGTCTCGCTGATCCCGTGCTTCTAGGCTATTTTTCCTGCACACAGAAACTCTGGCGTAGCCCTTGAAGTTGTAAAAGCATTTTTGGAGGGGAAGCCCCTCATGTAAATTTTCTACCGCATTTATCTTGTTAGGTCGAGTTGAATATGTGTCTTCGCGGACTCACGTATCCTGGGGCAAAGTTGTTGTTGCGGTTTGCCTTAGCTTGGACGAGCCCAAACTGGCTCGTGGGGTTGGAGGCTCCTGAGGAACTCGTGGAGACGCCTGAGGGGGCCGCGTGATAAGCAAGCGCTAGCCGTGGCGCAACATGCGTGTGGCGCGTGTGCGTCTTGCCCAGCCCCGCTCGCGAGGAGCCCGCGAGGGGGGGAGAAACATGCACGAACTCCGAAATAAGACAAGAACTAGACAACAAGAAATCGCTCGAACGAGAAAAGGCACCCCCCGCATGCATCAAATGAAAACTCAACTCCAACTTAAATCCAAAGCTAGAAAGCAGGGCTACAAAAAAGAGGTTAAAAGCAAATGGCCGCGTCCGGCGCCTACTCTAGTCTTCTTGTCTTCAAGTATTCTCTCCAGCGCGGAGCTAAGTGCTGCCACTAGGACGTGGGAGGGAGCCCCCGAGGCCCGAGGGCGGCAATCCTGAGACTCCAGGGCGTGTACAGCCCCACTCGTTATTACGTGAGTGTCACGGGCGGAGATCTTCATAGGCGTGAGCCTTACTTCATATCACCAGGCGAGGGCCCCGCCTTGCGCCACCCCCTACCTGGGACGACCGGAGACCCGGACGGCACCAACAAGGGCAGAGGGGACGCCAGCGGCGCCCTCGGCGACCACGGGTCCTCTGCCGGGGGTACGCTCTGGAGCACCTCCCCGGCAAAGGGCCTACCTCCGGGGGACACCTTGCTCCACACGATGCAGGGACGAGCCTTGCTCCCGGCCCCTTCCATGCAGCCCCTAGCGAGCTTCTCTTGGTGAGGCGGATACCGCCGCATCGGAACCGTCACCTGGCGCTGTGACCTGATTCACTTGCAATTCATGGTTAGCGTAAGCCTTGCCCTTGTGGGATTAGTGGTACCATGTAGCTATTGTTGACGGCGTGGTTGGTGGGACTCTCGGGCGGCTCCTGGAAGGCCTCAGCTCCTAACGCCTCCTCTCCCCAGCCCGGCTCGAGGAATGAACCAGGGTCATCGTCCGGCGTCTACTCCTGGTTCATCATGCGGGGCACGTAGGCCTCCGAGGCCGTTGCCCCAAAGACATCGCCAAAGTGCTCCACGCTCCATGTCGCCCGACCTAGTGTGCCACCTCGAGGATGGTAGGGTTGCATCCTGCCCGGACCGTAGGTGGCAGCGCTCGGGCCCGCGCCTAGCGGAGGTAGCGCGGGTGCGAGCGGTCGTGCTGCTTTGTTGGTTGCGCCGGTGTCGATGAAGTCTGGTGGTGCGCCTGTAGGCACGCGGGCGCGGTGTGGCCCGCCATGCGACCAGGCCGCAGCTTGTGGCGTGAGCAGAGAACAGAAGGGCGGCTCTCCTAAAGCCGCGGCGTCCAGTAGCTCGGCAACGCGTTCTAGCAGTGCATCCCGGCCGCTCTCCATCAGCTGGCACTGCAACAGCTCCTGTGCCATTGTGAGTGCAGCTCGCATGTTTGCCTGCTCCTTCCAGGTGTGCAGCACTGTTGCCGCGGAATGGCTGGCGGCCCTTGCATCAGCTCACGCCTGTCGTAGGGTGAGGGTGGACGGCGCCTAGCCGTGCCGCCTGCGGACCGCAGTGTCAGGTGGTGCTCATGCTGCCTAGAGCGCGGGGTTGAGGTCTTCTTGGGCAGGGGGCGCCGCCCGGGCCAGCCAGGCTGCCCAGCAGTTGGCGTTTGTCCTTGAGTCGCCGGACATCAGAACTGCAGAGCGTCGGTGAATCGACTGGCGGGAGAGAAGCTCCGGCGCACCCCTACCTGGCACGCCAAATGTTGGATCACGGGTACTGGCAAAACCCTCAAGGTTCTAACACTGGGGTGCGCGCGAAGGTCTCCCCCTACCGATCCACGTCCTAGCTTCGCTGAGAACTTATAGGCTAACTCGATGAACTTGAAACACAAGGGACTCAAGATTTATACTGGTTTGGGCCACTGTTGTGGTGTAATACCCTACTCCAGTGTGGTGTGGTGGATTGCCTCTTGGGCTGAGGATGAACAGTACAAGGGGAAGAATAGTCTCCTGAGGAGAGGTGTTCTTGTGCTCGGTGAGCTTGTGGTGGTGCTGGTCTCTCTCGATCGGCCGACCCCCTAGCTATGGTGGTGACTAGTCCTATTTATAGAGGCCCTGGTCCTCTCCCCAAATATTGAGCGGGAAGGGAGCCAACAACGGCCAATTCGAAAGGGGATAGCTAGTACAACTTATCCTAACAAAAATGCTCTTCGCCTGTCAAAGGCTCTGATGGTGATGTCGTCTTGGGCTCCATGGTGACCTCCGTCTTGCCGTCCTGCTGGTCTTGGTCTCATTGCACTAATATGGAAACATTTGCTTGACGCCTCGGTACTCCGCGCCTGCATTTTGTTCCCTTGGCACCAAAGAGGAAACAAGGACACTGTGCGCGCTGGCGCCCGCCTGACCTCGATCATCATGGCTCACGTCATCGGAACCTCGCAAGCTTTGCCTTGCCTTGAACTCTCCGCCGCCCCTCCTCTTGCCTTGCCGACAGCCTCCGCACACACGCCCGATCCCGCGCGCCCCTCCTCTTGCCTTGCCCGATCCTCTGCTCCTGGCCACCTTCGCCCGTGACCCGTCAGGCCGCCGTGTTGTCAGCCGCTGGCAACCTTTACTGCATGTCTTCTTTGCTGCACGCTGCACCCTCCTCCTCAACGGATCCTGTGCCATGCCTCGCCTCCAGCCCTCGTCCATGCCCGAGACCCGGCCAGATCTCGCTGTTCCCGGTCATCCTCCGTGCGCCAAGTCCATCCAGCCGCCGTTGCAAGTCCCGTCGCCATCGCGCCTCCCGACGCATCCCGAGTTCGCGTCCTCGCCATGGTCCCGTGCGCCGCCGGGCGACCCTGCTGCTTATCAGGATGAGGAGAAGCCCTTCCATGGCGGCCGACGGATCCAGTCAGGGCCGCTCCCCTTCCTCTGCTGCTCCCGACTGCACCATCGCCCAAGTCCATCGGAGGACCTTCGCTGCCACCATGGAGGCCTAAGTCACCGACCTCGTCGGGCGTCCACCTCCGTCTCGTGCCCGCAGCCATGCTCTGAATAGAGAGGAGCTCGATCCCGAGCGCTTCTGCCCGTCCATGCCGCCCCTAAGCCCTGGTGCCCCCTTTGCTCCGTTGCGCGCCCATGGCCGTCGCTCAAGCCTTGCCCCGCACCCTACTGCCTTCGGTTGCTATTGGTTTGTTTGGCTATCATGGACATGTTGCTGCAGACGCCAAGTACGAATACACCATGGTGATACGTGAACGACTACACGGCTATGACGAGTGTACCTCTACATCCTAGAATCGCTAAGTACCGCACCAAAATGCAAGTCCAACAAGGAACCCTGAAGGACTTGGATGCGCCAAGTTCCTCTCTGACATGTGTACGACTACCGCCGCCAAAGACCCATGAACCAAAAACTTCAAGTTCGACTACCGTCACAAGGATGAGGCCGTCAAGTCCGAAGACCCAAGTAGCACGACGCCAAGTACCCCTACGCGTGAAGACGCCAAGACCATTTCGGGATTCACCAAGTACCGCTACCGATGACTCGAACATCTACGAAAATGTGGACCACTACCGTCGCCAAGATCGTGAGACCCTCCATCGACGACCTCGGAATGTGTACGATGACCGTTGTCGAAGACCCGTACCTCTACCACTTCCCGAACATGAACGACTACCTCCACTACAAATGCCCGAGAACGTCTACTTCCTCTACTTTGCACTGAACCTGAACTGTCCCATTTGCATGCTTCGAAGGTATAACCCCGAGACAACATCCGTGAACGAATGCTTGTGATGTTTGAGATGCTCGTGTTTGCACCGTGTCCAAATTGTCACTCGTTTCCTTGTCGCCAACTCATGGGACACCCGGAATCCGGGATCACCCCACCATCTCTAGCATGTTCCGCACATCCGCACACTTGCTTCGTTTGCATCGATATCTCAATGAGTTGTCAGAACCGGAACGTTGTCATTGCACTGTTTTCGTTATCATCGCCGTGGCACCCTTTCTTTCCACCACGGTGATAGATGCTTCATAACATGCTCATGTAACATTTTCATAAAAATTGTATAGAAACTTGCACATGTCATCCACATCATGATAACAACATTTAAAATGTTTAAAAATTGTTGTTGCATTAAATTGCTAATGCACATGAGGATTTACTTGAATTGTCGTTTGATGTTTCCGGCCTCATTTAAACTTGCCTAGATAGATAGTTTTATTATGCTTCACCTCTTGCCATGTTTAATAACATTTAATACTGTTGGGTACATAAACAGGAGAGAACTAAATAATCGAATGTGGTGTTTCGTCAATATGCGACTCATTGCATATTGAGCTCCACTTAACTTGTAGTTTTGTTTGTGCACTTTGCCATGCCATGCCTCATTAAAACGGACATGCATCATACTTGTTTGGTCATCATGCCATGATTATGCTTGTGTGTTTACCATGTTGCTTGTTTCTTTCTGGTTTGCTTCTCTCTTTAGCTTCGGTTTCATTCCAGAGTTGTGAGAATTCGTTCGACCCTGTCCGTTTGTCTTCTTCATGGATGAAAGTGCGTTATATTGACTAGAGGGGGGGTGAATAGGCGATTTTTATGAAAGTCTTCAAAACGTGGAAGTTATGAAGACTAACGATAGAAATAAACCTATTACCCTGCAGCGGAAGGTAGACTACACTAGGCAAGCCATAGTCAAGTATTCAATAGAGTGAAAGCACAACGACTAATAGCAGCAATGTAGTAAGGATCAGGTAGGAAGATATTATGAAGCCAAACAGAACACGCAGTCACTCAGTGAAGATAAAAGATAGTGCAATCATACAATGACTTCGCAAGGAGTAACAGTACGTAAAGAGAAGGGAAGGATGAAACCAGTGACTCGTTGAAGACAATGATGTGTTGGACCAGTTCCAGTTGTTGTGACAACTGTATGTCTGGTTAGGGCGGCTATGTATTTAAACCTGAGGACACACAGTCCCGGACACCCAGTCCTGAACACGCAGGTCAGGACACCCAATCCTCACCGTATTCCCCTTGAGCTAAGGTCACACAGACCTCGCCCAATCACTCTGGTAAGTCTTCAAGGTAGACTCCCAAACCTTCACAGACTTCGTTCACCGGCAATCCACAATGTCTCTTGGATGCTCAGAATGCGACGCCTAACCGGCTGGAGGATTCACAATCCTCAAGTGTAATAAGTCTTCAGATCACACAGACAAGAAGACTTAAGTGATGCCTAATTCTCTTTGGCTCTGGGTGGTTAGGGCTTTATCCTCGCAAGGAATTCTCTCTCAAAAGCTTCGAGGTGGGTTGCTCTCAAACGACAAATGCCGTATACTCACTCTGAGCAGCCAACCATTTTTGGTTGTAGGGGCTGGGCTATTTATAGCCACTAGGCAACCCGACCCGATTTGTCCGAAATGACCCTGGGTCACTAAGGAACTGACACGTGTTCCAACGGTCAGATTTCAAACTCACACGACAACTTTACTTGGGCTACAAGCAAAGCTGACTTGTCCGACTCTGGACAAGATTCGCTCTCATAGTCTTCACTCGAAGACATAGGTTTTGGTTAAGCATGACTTCAGTCATTCTGACTGGTTCTCTTGGACGCCACTTAATAGTACGGTGGTTCCTATGACTCAACAAAGAAGAAGAAAAAGAACTACGAAAGGTCTAAGTCTTCGAGCTCCATAGGCTTCATGCGATGTCTTCTCTTGTCATAGTCTTCAATGTGAATATCTTCATATACCACCTTTGACTTCAATGTCTTCATACATTTTTAGGGGTCATCTCTAGTAGGAAAACCGAATCAATGAGGGACTTCTACCTGTGTTATCCTGCAATTCTCACAAACACATTAGTCCCTCAACTAGATTTGTCGTCAATACTCCAAAACCAACTAGGGGTGGCACTAGATGCACTTCCAATCTCCCCCTTTTTGGTGATTGATGACAAACTAGTTGAAGTTTTCAACGGGGAATATAATATGTGAAATTCTAAAGGATAAGGAATTGTCTTCATAAGTTGCAAGGGCTCCCCCTGAAGATGTGCATATAAGTAATTTGCTTTTGGAATGCAAATGCACATGGCAGGTTGTGCTTGTGGAGATCCTCTTCAACTTATGATGACAATCCACTATGCATATGAAGGTATGTGAAGATAATGACATGCATAATGGAAAATGGACGTCTGCAAAATGATCTAAGTGCGGAATTTATCGTCGCACATGCGGAATTTATCATCGCATCACAAAATGGCAAATAGGTAGCAGACGACCATCGAGTTTAAGTGTTACACCTCAAAGAACCAAATGTATCAAAACGAGAGTTGTAAACACGAAGCAAAATATGAAGAACCCGCCCATATGGACCCGCTTGAAGACTATTAAACTCATATGCTTCTCCCCCTTTTGTCAGTAAGGACCAAAAAGGTTTGAAGACATAGAGCCTCTACTCATTCCCATGAAGAGTAGGTGAAGAAGCAGGGTCGTTGGTGGTGTTCAGCGGTGCAGAAGAGCTTGGAGCAGTGTTGAAGCATGCTGAAGGAGGCGGCGGTGAAGTAGCATCGTCGTCATCCTCGATCACTCTGGCATTTACAGTTGCAGCAGAGGAAGAGAACTCAGAGTCTTCAAGAGATGGAGTTTGTCGCAGCACTGCCCTTCGAGGAGGTGTGGAGTCAAACTTGAAGCGCTCAGAGAAGCCATCCTCTTGAAGATCATCTTCAGAACACATCAGCGTCAGCCCTTTCCATGTGCGTCAAGAGGTTTCATGAGCAACAAAGGCATTCTTGGTGGCAAGATTGCGAATGCGATTAACATCCACCAAGAGGCTTTGCATTTGACGCTTCAGCTAGTCATGATGCCTATCCTGTTTCTGATGAAGAGCCACAAGAAGCTCTCGGTCATTGAGAACACGAGTGCGCTTCTTGGGTCGTGGGGCAGTTGTACTATTAGTGGCTTCAGTGAGAGCAGGATGCGGTGCACGTGTAGTGCCAGCCAAAGGATACACACGAGTGACTGCTTCAACTCCTTCAATGTTTTGAGAAAAACTTTGATGCTCTGCATTTTGAAGACTTAGAGGTTCCTTGGCAGGCTCAGGATAGATGGCTTCAATAGACATATCCACATCAGGCAGAAAAATCCGATGATTGTGAGCAGATGGCTGATATGAGATAGCAGAGTGAAGTTTGATCAGCCGCATTACCCATGGGGCGTAGAACTTCAAGCCAAACAGATCAGAGCCTGATGCAGCAAGTTGGCGAATGAAGAAGTCCTGTGCATTGAAGCATTTTCCATGAAGAATATAGAAGACCAAAGTCTTCATTGCACCTTCCAGCTTGGCATGTGGAGAGTGCCCTTTGATGGGCCAGAGAGTTCGCCTTATGATGTGATAAATAGTCCTTGGCAGATACTCTATGTAACGCCCTCGATGCGGCTATAGCTCCCACGTGTCGAGGCACGACTTAGAGACATAACCGCATTGAAAGCTATGTCGCAAATTAGGTAATCTTCAAAACATCCCATGTAATATAAATAATAAAGGGGAGATACATAGTTGGCTTACACTCGCCACATCAATCAAAGTGCATAAATAACATTACAACATTCAAACACTCATGGCCCGACTACGGCGCCAAAATAAAAGATAACCCAACATGCGACACCGTCCTGATCACCCCAACTGGGCACCACTACTGATCATCAGGGAAAGACACGTAGTATCGCGTGAGTCCTCGTCGAACTCCCACTTGAGCTCAAGCGCGTCATCTGGAGCGGAATCATCAGGCCCTGCATCTGGTTTGGAAGTAATCTGTGAGCCACAGGGACTCAGCAATCTCGCACCCTCGCGATCAAGACTATTTAAGCTTAATAGGAAAGGCAAGGTAAATATGTGGAGCTGCAGCAAGCGACTAGCATATATGGTGGCTATCCTGTTCGCAAAAGAGAGCGAGAAGAGGAGGCAAAGCGCGAACGAGTAACTAGAGGACAACCTGCGCAAGCATTACTCCAACACCGTGTTCACTTCCCGGACTCCGCCGAGAAGAGACCATCACGGCAACTCACATAGTTGATTCATTTTAATTAAGTTAAGGTTCAAGTTATCTACAACCGGACATTAACAAATTCCCATCTGCCCATAACCGCGGGCATGTCTTTTGAAAGTTCAAATCCCTGCAGGGGAGTCCCAACTTAGCCCATGACAAGCTCTCACGGTCAACGAAGGAATAGACCTTCTCCCGAGACGTTCCGATCGGACTCGGTATCCCGGTTCTACAAGACACTTCGACAAGTTAAAACAAATCCAGCAACACCGCCCGAATGTGCCGACAAATCCCGATAGGAGCTGCACATATCTTGTTCTTAGGGCACACTCAGATGAGCCAGACGTCGGGTAGGCCAGCCCAGAGTTGCCCCTGGTAGCCCCGGACGTCGCTCGGTTGGACCAACACTCAGTGGAGCACTGGCCCGGGGGGGTTTAAAATAAGATGACCCTCGGGCTCCGGAAACCCAAGGGAAAAAGAGGCTAGGTGGCAAATGGTAAAACCAAGGTTGGGCATTGCTGGAAAAGCTTTAATCAAGGCGAACTATCAAGGGGTTCCCATTATCACCCAACCGCGTAAGGAACGCAAAATCCGGGAACATAACACCGATATGACGGAAACTAGGGCGGCAAGAGTGGAACAAAACACTAGGCGAGAGGCCGAGCCTTCCACCCTTTACCAAGTATATAGATGCACTAAGATAACATGGCAATATAATGATATCCCAACAAGTAAATAATGTTCCAACAAGGAACGGTCTCCAATCTTCACCTGCAACTAGCAACGCTATAAGAGGGGCTGAGCAAAGCGGTAACATAGCCAATCAACGGTTTGCTAGGACATGGTGGGTTAGAGGTTTGACATGGCAATTTGGGAGGCATGATAAGCAAGTGGTAGGCATCGTAGCATAGGCATAGCAAAAGAGCGAGCATCTAGCAAAGCAAAGATAGTAGTGATTTCGAGGGTATGATCATCTTGCCTGCAAAGTTGTCAGAGTTGACTGGATCCTCGAAAGCAAACTCAACGGGCTCCTCGTTAGCGAACTCGTCTCCCGGCTCTACCCAAACAAGACAAACAAGCAACAAGGACACAATCAACCACGTGCAAACTCAAACAACATGATGCAAAGATGGTATGCTATGCGGGATGCATATGTGATGCATATGCAAGATTTGACAAGGAATGCATGAACCTGGCCTCAACTTGGAAATCCAAGTGTGCCACTGGAAAGATGAGATGAAATCGCTTGAAAACGATATAAAGAACGCCGGAATCGGAGTTACGGTTTGGAAATGGCAAGCAATTCAAATATGACCACGTTCTGCGATTTACAGCAAGTAGCCATCTAAATGCAACAAGATGAACATGCTACAGCACCCAAACATGGCATCAAAATACATGGCAGGGATCCATTCATGATGCTTAACAAAAGTCTAGCACTGAGCTACGGCCAATTCATCCATTAACAGGTTCAAACAAGCATGGCAAAAATGCATTTGGTAAACAGATTTCAGACTTAGTGAAATTAACACTTGTCTGGAATTTCAGATCAGATAGCACTCTTTGGAGCATGAAAACAATATGCTACAGGACCTGAACATGGCAAAGTAAAGCATGGCATGGAGCTACTCAAAGAGCTTAACAAAAGTCCCTTAGTGACCTTGAGCCAAAAGGGATCAGAAAATACATTTGCAAGCATGTGAACATGGCAAAAACATAATCAGTTCTCAGACTTAGTGAAAACTGGAGCATGCTGAAACAGATATCAAGTAGGCATGTTTACGAGCTCGATGCACTCACTACAGAGCAAGTCATGACAATCTAAGCATACACCCATCAAGAATACACAAAATACAAGCTAGACATGGCAAGAACAATAACATAGCATGCACGGATCAACTACAACATCCTCGGCAAAATCGCTAACAAGTAGACAATCTGCCCAGATTCACGAAATGACAAAAGTAGAGCTCGATTGACTCAAGCTAGGGTGCTCCATAAATGCAAACAAAGACATGGATGGATAGAGCACTACAAGATTAACAAAACATCCTTACTGATCATCCTCAAAAGAGGCACGGATCACTAGGAAACAACATGAACATATGGCATATGAGATAAACAGCTCAAGGACTGTGGAAATGCTAAGTCCCTGAAATCAACATTAACAAATGCCTCGCTTAGCAAGCTTGTGCTAGTCACCACACACATCACAAAAATACATGGGTTGCACCTCTGGATAGATGGAAAAACATATAACAAAACACATGTAGAGCTCATGGGCATATCATGCACACAATAATCATGGCAAAAATGACAAATATCTAATTGGAGCAGCAGATCTGACAAATATCTCAAATAGCATTCTTCCAACAGCATTTAGGGCATCAAGATGAACTCAAATGAAAATGTTGCAGTGAGATGAAATGATGTGCTCTCTGAGATGAACATTTTGATATGCTATATGCCCAAAACGGAGCTACAAATGAGGAGATACGGCACGATGAACATAGCAAATTATTAGGGTTTCGGGGATGAAAAGTCAACCGCGAGTTTTAGATCTCAGATCTGGCACTGTAGATGCACTGTAGTAGCTCGAGGTCGCCGGAGAAAATGGAGCTGCGGTGGCCAGACTTGCCGTGGCGGGGAGGAGGAAGGAGAGGGAGACGGATGGGGAGGACGGCGGGGCGCGGTGGCGCGGCGTACTCTGGGCGGCGTGGTGGCGGTGGTGGTCGGCACCGGCGGGAGGAAGCAGCCGCGGCAGAGCTTGCTCCGGCCGGAGAGGTGCGAGGCGGCCGGCGCGGCTCCGGTCGCTAGCGTCGGTGGAGATGGTGGTGGGGCCGGGCGAAGAGGGAGGCGGGGCGATGATGGCGGCGGTGGCCGCGATGGGCCTCGGGGGCCTGGCTCGAGCCTCCCGGGCCGGCGGCGGAGGAAGGCGGTGATGGGCCACGTGGCACGCCCCGGTTGGCCGGAGGCAGCGGCGGACGCTGTCCGGCCGGGGACGGACGTGTCCGACCGGCGCGAGGTGTATTTTTAGGGTTTGGATGGGGAGATCCGAAATTTGGAAAGGGGGAGGTATATATAGGCATAGAGGGAGCTAGGAGTGTCCAAATGAGGTGCGTTTTTCGGCCACGCGATCGTGATCGAACGCTCTAGATGATGGAGAGGGTTTTGGTGGATTTTGGGCCAAAATGGAGGGGTGTTGGGCTGCAACACACACGAGGCCTTTTTGGTCCCTCGGTTAACCGTTGGAGCATCAAACGAAGTCCAAATGGTACGAAACTTGACAGGCGGTCTACCGGTAGTAAACCAAGGCCGCTTGGCAAGTCTCGGTCCAATCCGGAAATGTTTAATCCCCACACGAAAGAAAGGTTGGAATGACCGTCGGAGGAGAACGAAGCGCCGGAATGCAAAACGGACAACGGGGAAAATGCTCGAATGCATGAGATGAACACGTATGCAAATGCAATGCACATGATGACATGATATGAGATGCATGACAACGACAACAACACACAGAGACAAAAACCCGAACCCGAGAAAATAAAATAACTTAACGCCGGAAACGGCAAGAGTTGGAGTACATATTGGGTAAATCACATCCGGGGTGTTACAACACTCCACCACTATGAAAGGATCTCGTCCCGAGATCTAGGACTGAAAGAACGCCGGGTACTCAGAACGGAGGTGATCCTCGCGTTCCCAGGTAGCTTCACGGTCGGAATGGTGTGACCACTTGACTTTGAGGAATTTGATTGACTTGTTGCGAGTCTTGCGTTCAGTCTCTTCAAGAATAGCAACGGGGTGCTCACGATAAGAGAGATCTTCTTGGAGCTCAATGTCCTCGAAGTTGACGGTGCGGTCAGGAGTCTTGAAGCACTTTCGGAGCTGAGAGACATGGAACACGTCATGAACATTTGCAAAGTTTGAAGGAAGCTCGAGTTGATAGGCGAGATCGCCTCTCTTGCTGACGATCTTGAAAGGTCCCACGTATCTAGGGGCAAGCTTCCCTTTGATACCGAAGCGACGAGTACCTTTCATAGGAGAGACGCGGAGGTAAACATGATCTCCGATCTCGAAAGCCAAATCACGGTGCTTACTATCATAGTAGCTCTTCTGGCGGGATTGGGCTGCTTTGAGGTTATCTCGAATGACTTTGCACATTTCCTCTGCCTCTGTGATTAAGTCATTTCCCAGAAGCTGACGTTCACCGGTTTCAGACCAGTTGAGAGGGGTACGGCACTTCCTGCCATACAGAATTTCAAATGGGGCCTTGCCCGAACTTGCTTGAAAACTGTTGTTGTAGGAGAATTCAGCATATGGAAGACAATCCTCCCACTTCATGCCGAAGGAGATCACACAAGCCCTGAGCATATCTTCAAGAATCTGGTTGACACGCTCGACTTGACCGCTAGTTTGAGGATGGAAAGCTGTGCTGAAGCGGATGTTGGTGCCCATGGCCTTCTGAAAAGAATCCCAAAACTTGGAGGTAAAGATGCTGCCACGGTCTGAAGAGATCACTTGTGGAATACCGTGCAGAGAGACAATCGAGAGGTATAGAGTTCCGCCAATTGAGCTGCAGTGATTGACTCTTTGATAGGCAGAAAGTGAGCCACTTTAGTGAGTTTGTCGATGACAACGAATATAGCATCATTGCCACGCTTGGACTTTGGAAACCCAGTCACGAAGTCCATCTCAATGTGGTCAAACTTCCATTCTGGAATGGCAAGAGGTTGGAGGAGACCAGCTGGCCTTTGGTGTTCTGCCTTCACTCTTCTGCAGACATCACACTCATTCACGAACTGAGCAATCTCGCGCTTCATTCGAGTCCACCAATAAGCCTGCTTGAGGTCCTGATACATCTTCGTGCTCCCAGGGTGGATGGAGAGGAGAGAATTGTGAGCCTCGTTCATGATCACTTTACGAAGGTCACCTTTGGGCACAACAATACGATCCTCGAAGAAGAGAGTATCCTTGTCATCAAGGCGGTAGCACTTGTACTTGGGTTGACTCTTGGCAATCCCAATCTTCACCTTTTTCACCATAGCATCAAGAAGCTGAGCTTGGCGAATCTGGTCTTCCAAGGTAGGAGAGACTTGAAGGTTGGCGAGGAAACCTTGAGGAACAACTTGCAGATTAAGTTTGCGGAAAGCTTCACAAAGCTCGGGTTGATAAGGCTTGAGAATCAGACTGTTGCAATAAGCCTTCCTGCTCAATGCGTCAGCAATCACATTGGCCTTGCCTGGAGTATACTCGATACTCGGATTATACTCTTGAATCATTTCGACCCATCGAGTTTGCCTGAGGTTGAGATTAGGCTGAGTGAAGATGTACTTGAGACTCTTGTGGTCAGTGAAGATGTCCACTTTTCTTCCCAATAAGAGATGTCTCCAAGTCAAAAGAGCATGCACAACTGCCGCCAACTCGAGATCATGAGTGGGGTAGTTCTTCTCATTGGGCTTCAACTGGCGAGAGGTATAAGCCACAACTTTCTTCTCTTGCATCAACACTGCGCCAAGACCTTGGAGAGAGGCATCACAAAAGACCTCGTACGGCTTGGATTCATCAGGCGGAGTCAGAACTGGAGCAGTGACCAATTTCTCTTTCAAAGTGTTGAAAGCAATGTCACACTCCGGAGACCAAACGTACTTGACGTGCTTCTGGAGAAGATTTGAGAGAGGCTTCGCGATCTTAGAAAAGTTTTCAACGAATCTTCGACAGTAGCTTGCGAGACCGAGGAAGCTACGGAGTTGCTTCACGTTCTGAGGAGGTTCCCAATTCACAATTGCAGACACCTTCTCAGGATTCACCGCAATGCCCTTGGCAGAGATGATATGACCAAGATAAAGAACCTCATCGAGCCAAAATTCGCACTTGGAGAACTTGGCGTAGAACTGTGTTCCCTCAGCTTATCGAGTACCAAACGCAAGTGCTTGGCATGATCTTCCTTGTTCTTCGAGAAAACCAGAATGTCGTCGAGATAGACCAAAACGAAGTCATTGGTGTAGGCGTTGAAGATGAAGTTCATCATGCGAGAGAACGTCGGAGGAGCGTTGACGAGGCCAAAAGACATGACAGTGTATTCATATGAACCATAGCTTGTCCTGAAAGCCGTCTTGGGAATATCTTGCTCACGGATTCGAATCTGATGATAACCCATACGGAGATCAAGCTTGGAGAATACTTGGGCACCTTTGAGTTGTTCGAACAGCTCGTTGATGTTGGGAAGTGGGTATTTGTTCTTGATGGTCTTCTTGTTCAATGGACGGTAATCAACACAAAGTCGGTCCGTTCCATCCTTCTTCTTCACAAAAAGAACACCACAACCCCACGGAGAAGAACTAGGCCGGATGAGACCCATTCTCTCTTGAATATCGAGTTGCTTCTTCAGCTCCTTCAACTCTTCAGGTCCGAGCTTGTAAGGACGCTTGCACACTGGTTCCGTGCCAGGCTCAAGATCAATAACGAATTCAACTGGTCGGTGCGGAGGCATTCCTGGAAGCTCTTCTGGAAAGACGTCTTGATATTCGCAAACGACTGGAATTTGCGAGATAGCATCCAGTTCATACTTCTCATTGAGAGAAAACAGACGGATGGTATCATCATGAGCGGCAAAGACAATTACATCCTTAGACGAATGAGTCAATTGAATCTGCCTGGCTGCACAATCAAGATGCGCCTTGTGCTTAGAAAGCCAATCCATTCCGAGAATAAGATCAATATCCGAGTTACCAAGAACCACCGGAGAAGAGAGAAACTTGTAATCTCCCAACGTGATAGTAACATTCGGGGCCATAGCGCTTGCATTCATGAATTTACCCAGAGAAACAACAGATAACTGTCTAGGCAAATCTTGTAAAGGCAACTCATGCTTAGAAACAAATGGTCTTGAGACGAAACAATGCGATGCACCAGTGTCAAAAAGAACTTTAGCAGGAATATCATTAACAGGAAGGTTACCCATGATGACATCTGACGAGTCCTCTGCTTGAGCTGCATTCATCAAGTTGACCTTGGCGGACTTGGTGTTATGCTTGACCATAGCTGTACTTGCCGATCTCATAGGAGGAGGAGGAAGATGCCTCTGATTGAAGCATTTGTTGGCATAGTGACCCTTCTGTTGGCACTTGTTGCATGTGACCTCTGAAAGCGGACGGTGATACGGAGCACTTGATCTTCGAGCTTGAGACGAAGTCTTGTTCTGAAAGCCAGGGTTGGGTGGGTGGGAAGATCCACTGCCACCTTTGCTCTTCTGATACGACTGACGGAACGGAGGAGGAGGAAGCCAATACTTCTGCTGCTTGGCCACTTGAGTAGAGGAAGGAGTAGCATCTCTGACTCGCTTCTTGGAAGCATCACACCTCAGTTGAGCGGCCTCTTGCTTCAATGCCATGTTGTAGAACTCATCGTACCTCAAGGGCTCAAAGAGAACAAGAGCTAGCTGAATTTCTTCTCTGAGACCACCCCTGAACTGGTAAATCATGCTCTTCTCGTCAGGGACGTCCTGCTTAGCAAAGCGGGCGAGCTTCTGAAACAACTAGTTGTAGTCATAGACAAACAAAGAGCCTTGCTTCAGGTTGCGGAATTCCTCACGCTTGCTTTCAACCACGCTCTGAGGAATATGATGAGCTTTGAAGTCTTGACGGAATTCATCCCAGGTAATAACACGTCCACCTCTGGAATCCTTGTACTGCTGGAACCATTCTGCAGCTTGATCTTTGAGTTGGAAGGAAGCGAACTTGACAAAGTCCTCAGGCCTGACGTTACTGCACTCGAAATGCTTGCACAGATCCACGAGCCAATCGTCAGCATCAGTTGCCTCAACACAATTGCTGAAAGTCTTTGGCCCGTTAGCAAGGAACTGGTTGAGTGTAGCAAAGTGATTCTGATTGTTGCCTTGGTTGCCTTGGTTCGCTTGATTGCGCTCTTGAAGAATTTGCATGATCAACTGTGTGTTTGCATTGGTTGCGGCCATCACAGCTTGCCATGCCTCCGGAGGAGGTGGAGGTGGTGGCGGATCTTGATTCTGATTCTGATTGGTGCTCTTAGCGGGAGCCATCCTGAAGAGGTTGACCACCGTTAGCACATTGACAGATAAAATGAAGCTGAATCCAACGGAATGAAAATTGCAACATAAAGTCTTCACATCCGAACAAAATGAACGAATGCATTCCTCTTGAAATGGTCACATATCCATAAATTGAGAAGCCACTTAGAATTTAGGTAGAGAAATAAATCAACAAGGTACGGATCAAGAACGAATACTCGGTAAGAAATCCCAATCTCAAACCAAATATCCGTGGAAGAAGAACTAGAGCTACAAGAATTCCCACCTATGAAACTCCCGAACCTTTCCGGTTATGCAATCAGGTGTTGGGGATACAGGGGAAGCATAATATCTCACCCAAATCTAGCAAATCCTACATCCAGCTGTATCCATCCTTCAACACATAACCGAGAAAAACTTCGGAAACCATCTACCTCAACCTTCGAAAAGCATCCGTTATACAAGTTATGGCGATACTCCCGAACTCCCGCCCCAGTACTGGGTGGCGTCGAGGTTATCTCACCAACGAACTGCATAAAAGAGATTTTCGATGTCGGCGTACTAAACTCAGGTATTCCAGAACTGCAACGATAAAATTGTGACGACAACACCTCGGAGCTCAACTCCCCGGGACACTGCCACAAACCCCTGACAGGAGGCACCAAGACAATGTTCTCGTCACAAAACCATCGGAACGATTCCAAGATACCCGCGTGATCCTAAATTTTTTTAGTGAAATTTGAGAAGAGAAGAGTCAAAACTCTACGTCAGGATGCCTTACCAGAGCGATGAGGAGACTGGGAAGTAAAAAGAATTCCTAAACTCTCCGATATATAATTCCTAAATGACTCAAAACATTTTTCTAGACACAACTCGGCTGCTAAAAACGATCAAGCAATGGGGCTCCTAAGGTCGGGGAAGGCTCTGATTACCAACTTGTAACGCCCTCGATGCGGCTATAGCTCCCACGTGTCGAGGCACGACTTAGAGACATAACCGCATTGAAAGCAATGTCGCAAGTTAGGCAATCTTCACAACATCCCATGTAATATAAATAATAAAGGGGAGATACATAGTTGGCTTACACTCGCCACGTCAATCAAAGTGCATAAATAACATTACAACATTCAAACACTCATGGCCCGACTACGGCGCCAAAATAAAAGATAACCCAACATGTGACACGGTCCCGATCACCCCAACTGGGCACCACTACTGATCATCAGGGAAAGACACGTAGTATCGGCGTGAGTCCTCGTCGAACTCCCACTTGAGCTCAAGCGCGTCATCTGGAACGGAGTCATCAGGCCCTGCATCTGGTTTGGAAGTAATCTGTGAGCCACAGGGACTCAGCAATCTCCACCCTCACAATCAAGACTATTTAAGCTTAAAAGGTAAGGCAAGGTAATATGTGGAGCTGCAGCAAGCGACTAGCATATATGGTGGCTATTCTGTTCGCAAAAGAGAGCGAGAAGAGAAGGCAAAGCACGAACGAGTAACTAAAGGACAACCTGCGCAAGCATTACTCCAATACCGTGTTCACTTCCCGGACTCCGCCGAGAAGAGACCATCACGGTAACTCACGCTGTTGATTCATTTTAAATAAGTTAAGGTTCAACTTCTCTACAACCGGGCATTAACAAATTCCCATCTGCCCATAACCGTGGGCACGGCTTTCGAAAGTTCAAATCCCTGCAGGGGAGTCCCAACTTAGCCCATGACAAGCTCTCACGGTCAACAAAGGAATAGACCTTCTCCCGAGACATTCCGATCAGACTCGGTATCCCGGTTCTACAAGACACTTCGACAAGTTAAAACAAATCCAGCAACACTGCCCGAACGTGCTGACAAATCCCGATAGGAGCTGCACATATCTCGTTCTCAGGGCACACTCCGATAGGAGTTGCCCCTGGTAGCCCCGGACTTCGCTCGGTTGGACCAACACTCAGAGGAGCACTGGCCCGGGGGGGGGGGGTTTAAAATAAGATGACCCTCGGGCTTCGGAAACCCAAGGAAAAAAGAGGCTAGGTGGAAAATGGCAAAAACCAAGGTTGGGCATTGCTGGAAAAGCTTTAATCGAAGCGAACTATCAAGGGGTTCCCATTATCACCCAACCGCGTAAGGAACGCAAAATCCGGGAACATAACACCGATATGACGGAAACTAGGGCGGCAAGAGTGGAACAAAACACTAGGCGAGAGGCCGAGCCTTCCACCCTTTACCAAGTATATAGATGCATTAAGATAACAAGATAATATAATGATATCCCAACAAGTAAATAATGTTCCAACAAGGAACGGTCTCCAATCTTCACCTGCAACTAGCAACGCTATAAGAGGGGCTGAGCAAAGCGGTAACATAGCCAATCAACGGTTTGCTAGGACATGGTGGGTTAGATGTTTGACATGGCAATTTGGGAGGCATGATAAGCAAGTGGTAGGCATCATAGCATAGTCATAGCAAAAGAGCGAGCATCTAGCAAAGCAAAGATAGTAGTGATTTCGAGGGTATGATCATCTTGCCTGCAAAGTTGTCAGAGTTGACTGGATCCTCGAAAGAAAACTCAACGGGCTCCTCGTTAGCGAACTCGTCTCCCGGCTCTACCCAAACAAGACAAACAAGCAACAAGGACCCAATCAACCACGTGCAAACTCAAACAACATGATGCAAAGATGATATGCTATGCGGGATGCAATATGTGATGCAAATGCAAGATTTGACAAGGAAAGCATGAACCTGGCCTCAACTTGGAAATCCAAGTGTGCCACTGGAAAGATGAGATGAAATCGCTTGAAAACGATATAAAGAACGCCGGAGTCGGAGTTACGGTTTGGAAATGGCAAGCAATTCAAATATGACCACGTTCTGCGCTTTACAGCAATTAGCCATCTAAATGCAACAAGATGAACATGCTACCGCACCCAAACATGGCATCAAAATACATGGCAGGAATCTATTCATGAAGCTTAACAAAAGTCTAGCACTGAGCTACGGCCAATTCATCCATTAACAGGTTCAAACAAGCATGGCAAAATGCATTTGGTAAACAGATTTCAGACTTAGTGAAATTAACACTTGTCTGGAATTTCAGATCAGATATCACTCTTTGGAGCATGAAAACAATATGCTACAGGACCTGAACATGGCAAAGTAAAGCATGTCATGGAGCTACTCAAAGAGCTTAACAAAAGTCCCTTAGTGTCCTTGAGCCAAAAGGGATCAGAAAATACATTTGCAAGCATGTGAACATGGCAAAAACATAATCAGTTCTCAGACTTAGTGAAAACTGGAGCATGCTGAAACAGATATCAAGTAGGCATGTTTACGAGCTCGATGCACTCACTACAGAGCAAGTCATGACAAGCTAAGCATACACCCATCAAAAATACACAAAATTCAAGCTAGACATGGCAAGAACAATAACATAGCATGCACGGATCAACTACAACATCCTCGGCAAAATCGCTAACAAGTAGACAATCTGCCCAGATTCACGAAATGACAAAAGTAGAGCTCGATTGACTCAAGCTAGGGTGCTCCATAAATGCAAACAAAGACATGGATGGATAGAGCAGTACAAGATTAACAAAACATCCTTACTGATCATCCTCAAAAGAGGCACGGATCACTAGGAAACAACATGAACATATGGCATATTGAGATAAACAGCTCAAGGACTTTGTGGAAATGCTAAGTCCCTGAAATCAGCATTAACAAATGCCTCACTTAGCAAGCTTGTGCTAGTCACCACACACATCACAAAAATACATGGGTTGCACCTCTGGATAGATGGCAAAACATATAACAAAACACATGTAGAGCTCATGGGCATATCATGCACACAATAATCATGGCAAAAAATGACAAATATCTAATTGGAGCAGCAAATCTGACGAATATCACAAATAGCATTCTTCCAACAGCATTTTGGGCATCAAGATGAACTCAAATGAAAATGATGCAATGAGATGAAATGATGTGCTCGCTGAGATGAACATTTTGATATGCTATATGCCCAAAACGGAGCTACGGATGAGGAGATACGTCACGATGAACATAGCAAATTATTAGGGTTTCGGGGATGAAAAGTCAACCGCGAGTTTTAGATCTCAGATCTGGCACTGTAGATGCACTGTAGCAGCTCGAGGTCGCCGGCGAAAATGGAGCTGCGGTGGCCGGACTTGCCGTGGCGGTGAGGAGGAAGGAGAGGGAGCCAGATGGGGAGGACGGCGAGGCGCGGTGGCGCGGCGTACTCCGGGCGGCGTGGTGGCGGCGGTGGTCGGCACCGGCGGGAGGAAGCAGCCGCGGCGGAGCTTGCTCCGGCCGGCGAGGTGCGAGGCGGCCGGCGCGGCTCCGGTCGCCGGCGTCGGCGGAGATGGTGGCGGGGCCGGGCGAAGAGGGAGGCGGGGCGAAGATGGCGGCGGTGGCCGCGATGGGCCTCGGGGGCCCGGCTCGAGCCTCCCGGGCCGGCGGCGGAGGAAGGTGGCGATGGGCCATGTCGCGCGCCCCGGTTGGCCGGAGGCGGCGGCGGACGCTGTCCGGCCGGGGACGGACGTGTCCGGCCAGCGCGAGGTGTTTTTTTTAGGGTATGGACGGAGAGATCCGAAATTTGGAATGGGGGAGATATATATAGGCATAGAGGGAGCTAGGAGTGTCCAAATGAGGTGCTGTTTTCGACCACGTGATCGTGATTGAATGCTCTAGATGATGGAGAGGGTTTTGGTGGGTTTTGGCCCAAAATGGAGGGGTGTTGGGCTGCAACACACATGAGGCCTTTTCGGTCCCTTGGTTAACCGTTGGAGCATCAAACGAAGTCGAAATGGTATGAAACTTGATAGGCGGTCTACCGGTAGTAAACCAAGGCCGCTTGGCAAGTCTCGGTCCAATCCGGAAATTTTTAATCCCCACACACGAAAGAAAGGTTGGAATGACCGCCGGAGGAGAACGAAGCGCTGGAATGCAAAACGGACAACGGGGAAAATGCTCGAATGCATGAGATGAACACGTATGCAAATGTAATGCACATGATGACATGATATGAGATGCATGACAACGACAACAACACATGGAGACACAAACCCGAACCCGAGAAAATAAAATAACTTAACGTCGGAAACGGCAAGAGTTGGAGTACATATTGGGTAAATCACATCCGGGGTGTTACACTCTAGGTCTTCAACAAGGAACTCTTTGGGATATGCAGCATCCTGGGGTAATGGCTTCATCATACTGAGTATCTGACTCATGTTAGGTTCAGGCTTCTGAAAGATGCTCTCCACAGCTTCACTGTGAAGTTGACAGCCTGATTCGTAGAGACCGCCGGGAGTGGCTAGACCAGTGAGCTCAATGATGTCAAAGGCTTTGGCTTCGTGATGAACATTTCTTGTCATCCACTCCAGGACCCAAGTCTTCGGATCTATGTTATACCCGTGGATGTGAAGTGTGGCATAGAATTGGAGCAGCAACTCTTCATTCCAATGCTCTTGGTCAGTGACGAACGGCAGCAACCCAACCTCTTTGAAGCAATCCAGAGCTTCTTCCAGACAGGGCAGACCAGCTATTGCTTCAATGTCAAGACTCTTGTGTGGGAAGATGCAACCTTGATTGTAAAGAATGCAGGAGTAATAGCTTCGCTGCGGATAGCTCCAGAACCGATCAGATGATATTCTTTCCGTTGAGTAGGGGTTCCTGGAGCTATTGAAGAATGTGTTGTCTGCTCTGAAGCCATTGATATTGAAGGATCCAGGTGCTGATGCAGGACCTGGGAACCTGGGCAATCTTAGGATTGGCTTCTGTACCTGAGGCCTGTGCTCAACATGATAGTCGAACTGAGGATCGGCAGCAGGCACGGGAATAGAAGCAGTGGGATCAGTGGCTTCGCTGACTTCTGGTGCTTTTGTTGGGGAGGGCTCCATATTAGCTTCAGCCATGATAGCGTCAGTGGCTTCATTAGTGTTGGTGGTGGCAGCCTCAAGATTTTCAACCTCCACTTGATGAGCTGGAGGGTTGGTCATAACCACGTTCTCCTCGAGAACCGCTTCTTGGTGGGACAGGGGAGTAGAAGCTTGTGGGACTTCTTCTTCATTGGCTGATGCAGCCGGAATGTCTTCAACAGTTTCAGCTTCAGACGCAGAGACTGGAGGCCTTGGTCCTTTGCGAAGCCTGCGCAACGCAGGCGACGCCTGTGTAGTTGGAGTTGGCTGGGCCTCAAAGTCTTCTTCCTCTTGTGGGCGATCAGCCCATGAAGCATCCTGAGTAATTGGCGTCAGAGGACGACCAATGCTGATGAGTTCGCTGTGCTCGAGCTGAGGAAGGACTGCACCATCTTCTACATGGTCATGGTGACCAATGTCTTCAGCACCGATGGGATCAGCTGCTGGAAAGTCTTCAGCTTCATGAGCCTCTGTGAAAGAAGGCTCATGGATTGTCAGTTGGCGTTCATCGTCAGGACGAACCATGGAAATGGGTTCAACAATCAAAGGCTCTGTGAGAGCAGCCCGTTCTTTCTTGGTCTTCCTCTTCTTCTTGGAGGGGGCAGTAGGAGAGGCTTCAGGATGTTTCCTTTTCCTGGCTTCAGCCTCAGCAATCCTTGTCTTCTTCAGCTCTGAAGCGGTTGACCAGGCTTTTGGCTTCGAGCCAGTCATTCTAGTTGGGAAGACAATGGGATCTGCTTCCTTCCTGGGTGCGAGAGGTTCGGCCACAATGGGCTTCTTCTTCTGCTTAGCAGCCATCCTGGGATCAATGCCCGGACGCCCAAGGGCCTTGCGCTTCTCAGCTTCGTTGTAGCCTTGCACACATTTGTCAGCCAGGCTCTTCATGCGCTCCCGAGAACCCTGAGCTTCTGCGCGTTTCTTAAGAAAGGCTTCTTTCAGCTCGTGCAGCATAATCGAAGTTTTTCACCTCTTGCTCGCTGAGCTTGGCCATATGCTTCTTGAACTGAGCCTTTTCATAGTCAATCTTTTGCTTCAGTTCGATGATGCGCTGAGCGAGAGCTAGCTCTAAAGCAATGGCGCCATGGAAGGCGACACTGAGGCCAATGGGTAGCTGCAGATCTTCGAAGCTGATGTTTGGCGTGTCAAACCACTCATCAATGAAGTTGTGGATGATTGTCACGTCAAAGAGAGGCAGATCATTGAAGGTTTCTGCTTCTTCTTTGCTCTTGATGAGTTGCTCAAGAGCGTCATCTGCAAGATCTTCATCACTTGACAGATCAATGGCATCATTGCGCAGAATGGCAGCAGCTATTAGCTCTTGGCCGGTGTGTGGCAGAGGCATCTTGACCTTCTGGGGCTTGGAGATGTGTGACAAATCTTCAGACTGCACACTATCGTTAGGAGGTGCAGTTGCCAATGGCTTCGCCTGTGAGATTTTTGGTGCAGAGGCCGGCTTTGAAGCTTTTGGCTGCTTCAGCTTCTTTGGCTTCGGCGCTGCAGGCGCTTCATCTGATTCAGCGTCATCTGCAGGCTCATTCACGGCTGTCCCTTGAACCAAGATATGGGTAATGAGACCTTCAAGGTTGTAGAAAGGACCGACGACATTGGGTTCTGCATCATGGGTGCCGTCAGCCCTTGGAGCAGAAGGACTAGGGTTGAAGTCTAGTCCCAATGTCTTCTTGTTCTGCTTTGCTGAGTTCTGGGCAAACTGGAAGTTGTGCTTAAACAGATTGTCGTCACGACACCATAGTAGAGACGATGGGTTAGCATCCACAGGCTGTGGTCCACGGACCATGCAGGGATAGAAGCCTTGTTCAATGGCTTCATCTCTGGTCCTGGGTTGAAGATTTTTGTAGAGGATGTCTCCCCATGGTCGCTTGATGGCATTCTTTTTAGCATATTCCTTGGTCACAAATCTATACTTGAACCACTGTTCTGCCCAATAGCGTCGAATCCACTGGATTCGCGTCTTGCGCTGATTGTAATCCTCTTTAGGATCTGTCTTGTATAACGCTGAGAGGTCATCGGGCAGATCTCTTGATGTTTCTCCTCGACGCTTTCTACCACCCTTCCTTGCTGATTTTTCTGAAGCCATGAACCTTAATCTGAAAGGCTTCAATAAGTTCAGAGGCTTCAAAGGTTTTCGCTTGCTGGACAAACAGGAACTGACTTTGGGAGAATTTATGTGATGCTGTAAGAATTCTGCAAATGAATGCAGATTATGAGAACCAAGGGATTCTCCCACGGACATGTACCTGTGACAACATTAAGGTGTGAGGGAAGGGGAAGAGTTCATATGCATTCTCAGAAGATTTTGAAGATAAATCAGTTTAGAAGACATTGACCTCATCGTGCGAAGACATTCACTCATAGATAAGGAGTTGGTTCCAGATTTGTATGAATCCACGGATCAGTACAAGTGAGGAATCTAACTACTTTGTGAAGCATAAGTGAATATACTAGGCATGTTATGAGATGCAGTATGAAAGAGATCCAACTTGTGTGAATAGAAACTGCTTGTGGTAGAAAGTGATAAAGCTATAGGATCAAAGAGGCCCTAAAAAGGAGGTTTTATTTACCACATGAAGAACTGCTAGACGGAGTGGAAGAGGAGGCCAAGCAGTTCGATCGTCCGTGCCCTAACTTGGCGACGGAGGACACCTACGGAGACGGCGGAGAAGGCGATGTCCGTGGTCGGCGTGAAGACGGCGTCGGAGAGGTTGCGGCAGCGAAGCGCTTCGTTGCCGGCGTCGTCGAGGGCTAGCGGTGGCACTAGGGTTCGTGCGAGAGTGGAAGAAGAGATAATGACTGCTGTGAGGTGTGTATTTATAGGTACAGGGGCGGCACTGCGTTATTACACAGGTGCCCCTGGCGATTCGCATCTGAGGAACATGTGTCCATCATGCAACATATTGGGGTTTGTTCCATGTCCCACGCACGCCTGGATTGTCGGGTGGTCGTTCCCACTTCTCCGGGTTTTAGGTGGAGGAATGAGCATTGAAAACGGACTTAATGGTTGTCTCTGTATCTTCTGCTGACAAGGACGCAGAGAAGACATTCGACAGTTTCAATAGAATGCATATGATTTGCAGAGATAGAGTTTGAGATAGAAAGCATAGATAGGTTAGGGTCTGATCACATTCACTTAGTTCAAAAGATTCAACAAGAAGACATAGCTATAAGTGAATGCTGTAGAGGACAGAACACTAGTATATATATATATATATCTATATACTCAACATAGTGAAGATAATCATGAAGATATGTTGAGATTGAAGCCAAATCAAATGTGAAGACATAGCACATGTAACGCCATGAGTGAAACACTTCAAACAGAACATTTGGTGGTGGCGTTACCCACCGTATAGGAAGTATTAGACCCAGACACGGCGCACAATTATCATGGCGCTCCAAAGTCAAATTCCATATTAATGTATTCACACTTAGAATGTATGTCTTCATTGATTGAAGATATACTTTACTTCATGTGTTGCACATCTAAGTCATCAATATGCATAAGTGTTAGGATGTGTGCCTGATCACAGGACATTTGAGGATTCCAGGATATTTAGCTCACACCGTAACTTGCAAAATCTCTTCTCATCCAAGGGCTTGATGAAGATATCTGCCAATTGCTCTTCAGTGTTGACGTGTATAATATCAATATCTTCCTTCACAACATGATCTCTGAGAAAGTGATGACGAATTTCAATGTGCTTTGTCTTCGAGTGCTGAACTAGGTTGTTGGCAATCTTGATGGCGCTTTCGTTGTCGCAGTAGAGTGGCACTTGCTTCAGATGAATGCCATAGTCCTTGAGTGTTTGCTTCATCCACAGAAGCTGAGTGCAGCAAGATCCAGCAGCAATGTATTCAGATTCAGCAGTGGAGAGAGATACACAGTTCTACTTCTTTGAAGACCAACATACAAGTGATCGTCCTAGAAAGTGACATGTGCCTGATGTAGACTTGCGATCCACTTTGTCACCAGCATAATCAGCATCCGAGAATCCAACCAGATCAAACTCTGAGCCCTTTGGATACCATAATCCTAAGGTTGGGGTGTGAGCCAAATATCGAAGAATTCGCTTCACAGCTAAGTGATGCGACTCCTTTGGTGCCGCTTGAAAGTGAGCACACATGCAAACACTAAGCATAATATCTGGCCTAGATGCACATAGATAAAGCAAAGAACCAATCATGGAGCGGTATACCTTTTGATCAAACTCTTTACCATTGTCGTCAGGACCCAGATGATTCTTGGCTGGCATTGGCGTCGTGAAGCCTTTGCAGTCTTGCATACCGAACTTCTTCAGACAATCTTTGAGATACTTCTCTTGAGATATGAAGATGCCGTTGCGTTGCTGTCGTATTTGGAGACCGAGGAAGAACTTCAGGTCTCCCATCATGGACATCTGATATTGCTCTTACATCATATATCCAAACTCTTCACTGTACTTCTGATTGGTGCAGCCGAAGATAATGTCATCCACATATATTTGGCACACAAATAGTTCACCATCATATGTCTTCATGAAGAGAGTGGGGTCTAGGGAACCAGGTATGAAGCCTTTGCTCTTCAGGAAGTATTTGAGTGTGTCATACCAGGCCCGAGGGGCTTGTTTGAGGCCATACAGTGCCTTGTTGAGCTTGTATACCATGTCAGGATGTTTTGGATCTTCAAAGCCAGGCGATTGTGCAACATACACTTCTTCTTCAATCTTGCCATTGAGAAAGGTGCTCTTCACATCCATTTGATATAGAAGTACGTTGTGATGATTGGCATAGGCCAGCAGTATGCGTATGGCTTCAAGTCTAGCCACAGGAGCAAATGTTTCATTGAAGTCAACGCCTTCCACTTGAGTGTATCCTTGAGCAACGAGACGAGCTTTGTTTCTGACAACTTGAACATGCTCATCTTGCTTGTTGCGGTATATCCATTTGGTGCCTATTATGTTGTGCTTCCGAGGATCAGGACGCTTAACCAGTTCCCATACATTATTCAGCTCAAACTGTTGAAGCTCTTCTTGCATAGCTTGAATCCATTCAGGTTCCATGAAGGCTTCTTCAACTTTCTTGGGTTCTGTTATTGAGACGAATGCGAAGTGCCCACAGAAATTTGCCAGCTGAGTTGCCCTTGATCGAGTAAGCGGACCGGGTGCATTGATGCTGTCAATTATTCTCTCAATCTGCACTTCATTGGCAACACGAGGATGTACAGGGCGAAGGTTTTGCTCTTGCTGATCATTGTCATTGTTAGTGGGATTGTCTTCAGGTTGATCAGGTGCGGAGATGATAAGTTCCTCTTCAGGTTGAGCTTCAGAGGGTATGGTTTCTCCGGTTCCCATAAGCATGATTGATTCGCTGGATGGAACTTCATCTAGCATATTTGGGAGGTGCTCTCTTTGTGAACCATTAGTCTCATCAAAACGCACATCCACTGTTTCAACCACTTTATAATGAAAGAGATTGAAGACTCTGTAGGAGTGCGAATCCTTTCCATATCCAAGCATAAAACCCTCATGTGCTTTTGGTGCAAATTTTGAAGTGTGATGTGGATCCTTGATCCAGCACCTGGCACCAAATACTCTGAAGTAACTGACATTTGGCTTCTTGCCAGTAAGGAGCTCATAAGATGTCTTTTTCAGAAGCTTGTGAAGATAAACACGATTGATTGTATGGCATGCAGTATCAATGGCTTCAGGCCAGAATTTTCTTGGAGTCTTGTATTCATCGAGCATTGTTCGGGCCATCTCAATGAGTGTTCTATTCTTGCGTTCGACGACGCCATTTTGCTGTGGCATGTATGGGGCTGAGAATTCATGTGTGATGCCCAAGGTATCAAGATATGTATCAAGGCCAGTATTCTTGAATTCAGTGCCATTGGCACTTCTTATGTGCTTTATCTTGGCGCCATAGTTGTTCATTGCTCGATTGGCGAAGCGTCTGAAGACATCCTGCACTTCAGTCTTGTAGAGGATTATGTGCACCCAAGTATATCTAGAATAATCATCAACAATAACAAACCATAGAGGCAAGCAGTAGTAGTAAGAGTTGAGAAATGAGTGGGACAAAAAGATCCATGTGGAGCAGTTCGAAGGGTCGAGTGGTTGTCATGATTGTCTTCGGGGGATGTTTGGCCCTCGTCATCTTCCCTGCTTCACAGGCACCGCATAAGTGATCTTTCTTGAACTTGACGCCCTCGATGCCTATGACATGCTTCTTCTTTGCAAGGGTGTGGAGGTTCCTCATGCCAGCATGCCCTAGCCTCCGATGCCAGAGCCAGCATTCTGAAGCCTTTGCTAGAAGACATACGGCAAGCTATGGTCCTGCCAAAAAATCTACCATGTACAAATCATCTTTCCGATACCCTTCAAACACTAGAGACTTGTCAGATTCCATTAGTACAAGGCAGCGATATTTTTTAAATATTACGATCATGTTCAAATCGCAAAGCATTGAGACAGACATTAAGTTGAAGCCAAGGGATTCAACAAGCATGACTTTATCCATGTGTTGATCCTTTGAGATTGCAACTCTACCTAGACCCAATACCTTACTTTTACCAGTGTCAGCAAATGTGATGTGACTCTTGTCGGATGGACGTAAGGTTGAGTCCATGAGAAGGCTTCTTTTGTCAGTCATGTGGTTGGTACACCCACTATCAATAATCCATTCTGAAGACGCTGGTGTCGTACCCGACAGTGCAGTTAGGGGGATAGGCTTCATGAAGAGAATTGTGAAGCAAAAACATTTGACGAACCAGTGGGTTATGAAAGCTTAGATCCAGATTAGGACTGATAGGGAGAGTAGCAAGCGATTCAGGAACGAAGTACATAGTAAGACCATTCGGGCATTTGATCTTGCGCCCTACAAGATGTTTAAGGTCCCCAGCAATAGCGTCAGACGATTTTGGTTTTCTGCTGGAGATCTTTCCCTTGGCACCGCGTGCCATGAAGCAGTAGGTAGGAGCGGAGTAGTCCTTATCATTTGCACCGGTGTCGGTGATGAAGTCATTGTCTTCAGTGTTGAAGATGGACTTGGCGACGTATGGTGTAGCCAGACTTGCGACGCCAGAATCGGACTCCTCCTCAGACTCCACCTCCGCCTCCTCAGAAGCGGACTCCTCCTCTGAATCCATTTCCTTGCCAACAAACGCATGTGCCTTGCCAGATGAGCTCTTCTTGTGTGATGAAGACTTTGAAGAAGACTTGGAAGAAGACTTTGAGTATTTCTTCTTCTTCTTCTTGTCGTCAGAGTCATATTCCTTGCTCTTCTTCTTCTTTTTGTTCTCATTGTCTCACTGCGGACACTCAGAGATGAAGTGGCCAGGTTTCTTGCACTTGTGACATCTTTTCTTCTTGTAGTCATGAGCAGAAGCTTCATCATTCCTTGAGCTTGATCGAGAAGACTTTCTGAAGCCTTTCTTCTTGGTGAATTTTTGGAACTTCTTCACAAGCATAGCAAGTTCCCTTCTAATGTCTTCAGGATCATCAGAACTGCTGTCAGATTCTTCTTCAGATGAGGAGATAGCTTTTGGCTTCAAGGCACAAGTTCGCCCATAGTTTGGACCGTAGATATCTCTTTTCTCAGAAAGCTGAAACTCATGTGTGTTGAGCCTCTCAAGTATGTCAGACGGATCGAGTGTCTTGAAATTAGGACATTCTTGGATCATCAGGGCTAGGGTGTCAAACAAACTGTCAAGAGTTCTCAGTAGTGTCTTGACGACTTCATGCTTGGTGATCTCAGTAGCGCCAAGGGCTTGAAGCTCATTCGTGATGTTAGTGAGTCGATCAAATGTGAGCTGGACATTCTCATTGTCATTTCTCTAGTAGCGGTTGAAGAGGTTGCGAAGGACACTGATTCTCTGATCTCTCTGGGTTTAGACGCCTTCGTTGACCTTGGAGAGACAGTCCCAGACTAGCTTAGATGTTCCCAAAGCACTCAAGCGGCCATACTGTCCTTTGGTTAGATGACCACAGATGATATTCTTGGCAGTAGAGTCCAGCTGAACGAACTTCTTGACGTCAGCAGCAGTGACACCTTCTCCAGCCTTGGGAACGTCGTTCTTGACGATATACCATAGGTCAACATCAATGGCTTCAAGATGCATGCGCATCTTATTCTTCCAGTAGGGATATTCAGTTCCATCGAAGACGGGGAACGCAACGGAGACTTTGATTATCCCTGTAGTCGATATAGCTAAAACTCCAGGTGGTTAAACCGAATCACACAGAACAAGGGAGTACCTTGCTCTGATACCAATTGAAAGTGCGTTATATCGACTAGAGGGGGGGTGAATAGGCGATTTTTATGAAAGTCTTCAAAACATGGAAGTTATGAAGACTAACGATAGAAATAAACCTATTACCCTGCAGCGGAAGGTAGACTACACTAGGCAAGCCATAATCAAGTATTCAATAGAGTGAAAGCACAATGACTAATAGCAGCAGTGTAGTAAGGATCAGGTAGGAAGATATTATGAAGTCAAACAGAACATGCAGTCACTCAGTGAAGATAAAAGATAGTGCAATCATACAATGACTTCACAAGGAGTAACAGTACGTAAAGAGA
Organism: Triticum aestivum; assembly: GCF_018294505.1. Lineage (NCBI taxonomy): Eukaryota > Viridiplantae > Streptophyta > Magnoliopsida > Poales > Poaceae > Triticum > Triticum aestivum. The sequence goes on from NC_057812.1 coordinate 581,305,980, forward strand.
AGGGAAGGATGAAACCAGTGACTCGTTGAAGACAATGATGTGTTGGACCAATTCCAGTTGCTGTGACAACTGTACGTCTGGTTAGGGCGGCTAGGTATTTAAACCTAAGGACACAAAGTCCCGGACACCCAGTCCTGAACACGCAGCTCAGGACACCCAGTCCTCACCATGTTCCCCTTGAGCTAAGGTCACACAGACCTCGCTCAATCACTCTGGTAAGTCTTCAAGGTAGACTCCCAAACCTTCACAGACTTCGTTCACCGGCAATCCACAATGTCTCTTGGATGCTCAGAACGCGACGCCTAACCGGCTGGAGGATTCACAGTCCTCAAGTGTAATAAGTTTTCAGATCACATAGACAAGAAGACTTAAGTGATGCCTAATTCTCTTTGGCTCTGGGTGGTTAGGGCTTTATCCTCGCAAGGAATTCTCTCTCAAAAGCTTCAAGGTGGGTTGCTCTCAAACGACAAAAGCCGTATACTCACTCTGAGCAGCCAACCATTTTTGGTTGTAGGGGGTGGGCTATTTATAGCCACTAGGCAACCTGACCTGATTTGTCCGAAATGACCCTGGGTCACTAAGGAACTAACACGTGTTCCAACGGTCAGATTTCAAACTCACATGGCAACTTTACTTGGGCTACAAGCAAAGCTGACTTGTCCGACTCTGGACAAGATTCGCTCTCATAGTCTTCACTCGAAGACATAGGTTTTGGTTAAGCATCACTTCAGTCATTCTGACTTATTCTCTTGGACCCCACTTAACAGTACGGTGGTTCCTATGACTCAACAAAGAAGAAGAAAAAGAAATGCGAAAGATCTAAGTCTTCGAGCTCCATAGGCTTCATGCGATGTCTTCTCTTGTCATACTCTTCAATGTGAATATCTTCATATACCACCTTTGACTTCAATGTCTTCATACATTTTTAGGGGTCATCTCTGGTAGGAAAACCGAATCAATGAGGGACTTCTACCTGTGTTATCCTGCAATTCTCACAAACACATTAGTCCCTCAACTAGATTTGTCGTCAATACTCCAAAACCAACTAGGGGTGGCACTAGATGCACTTACAATGGACTCGTTCTTCTTCCTTGCGGGATTGCAGGCAAGATGACCATACCCTCGATATCACTTCTATCTTTGCTTGCTAGTTGTTCGCTCTATCACTATGTCACGCTACCTACCACTTGTTATATCATGGCTCCCATATTGCCATGTCAAGCCTCTAACCCACCTTCCTAGCAAATCGTTGTTTGGCTATGTTACCGCTTTTGCTCAGCCCCTCTTATAGCGTTGCTAGTTGCATGTGAAGTTGAAGATTACTCCATGTTGGAACATGGATATGTTGGGCTATCACAATATCTCTTATTTAATTAATGCATCTATATACTTGGTAAAGGGTGGAAGGCTCGGCCTTATGCCTGGTGTTTTGTTCCACTCTTGCCGCCCTAGTTTCTATCATACCGATGTTATGTTCCTTGATTTTGCGTTCCTTACGCGGTTGGGTGTTATGGGAACCTCTTGATAGTTCGCTTTGAATAAAATTCCTCTAGCAAGGCCCAACCTTGGTTTTACCATTTGCCACCTAAGCCTTTTTCCCTTGGGTTCTGCAGACTAAAGGGTAATCTTTATTTTAACCCCCGGACCAGTGCTCCTATGAGTGTTGGTCCAACCTGGGCGATGTCCGGCGCCCCTGGGCAACTAGGGTCTATGACAACCCGACGTCTTGCTCATCCGGTGTGCCCTCAGAACGAGATACGTGCGACTCCTATCGGGATTTGTCGGCACATCGGGCGGCTTTGCTGGTCTTGTTTTACCATTGTCGAAATGTCTTGTAACCGGGATTCCGAGACTGATCGGGTCTTCCTAGGAGAAGGAATATCCTTCGTTGACCGTGAGAGCTTGTGATGGGCTAAGTTGGGGCACCCCTGCAGGGTATAAACTTTCAAGAGTCATGCCCATGGTTATGTGGCAGATGGGAATTTGTTAATGTCCGCTTGTAGATAACTTGACACTTGACTTAATTAAAATGCATCAACCGCGTGGGTAGCCGTGATAGTCTCTTTCCGGCGGAGTCCAGGAAGTGAACACGGTTGTTGTGTTATGGTTGTGCGTAAGTAGTTTCAGGATCACTTCTTGATCATTTCTAGCTCCTCGACCTTTGCGTTGCTTCCCTTCTCGCTCTTATTTGCGTATGTTAGCCACCATATATGCTTAGTGCTTGCTGCAGCTCCACCTCATTACCTTAGCCTGCCCATAAGATTAAATAGTCTTGATCTCGCGGGTGTGAGATTGCTGAGTCCTTGTGACTCACAGATACTTCCAAGCAGTTGCAGGTGCCGATGATACCAGTGCAGGTGGCGCAACCGAGCTCAAGTGGGAGCTCGGTGAAGATCTTAGTCATTGTTTTGTGTCTTTTCTGGATGATCAGTAGTGGAGCCCAGTTGGGACGATCGGGGATCTAGCACTTGGGGTTGTCTTCCTTTATTTTGGGTTCTATAGTCGGACCTTTGATTGTACTTTGGATGATGTATGTTTTAATTATGTATTGCGTGAAGTGGCGATTGTAAGCCAACTCTTTATCCCTTTCTTATTCAGTACATGGGATTGTGTGAAGACTACCCCACTTGCGACTAAACCACAATGCGGTTATGCCTCTAAGTCATGCCTCGACACGTGGGAGATATAGCCGCATTGTGGGTGTTACACATGTCTACATAGTTCTTGAACCCGTAGGGTCCGCACGCTTAACGTTCGGTGATGATCGGTATTATGAGTTTATGTGTTTTGGTGTACGGAAGGTAGTTCGGAGTCCCAGATGTGATAACGGACATGACGAGGAGTCTCGAAATGGTCGAGACATAAAGATCGATATATTGGATGCCTATGTTTGGACTTCGGAAAGGTTTCGAGAGAGTTCGGGCATATACCGGAGTACCGGGGTGTTACCGGACCCCCCCCGGGAGTATATGGACCCTAATGGGCTTTAGTGGAGAGATAGAGAAAGGCAGCCAGGGCAGGCCGCGCCCCCCTCCCCCTCTGGTCCGAATTGGACTAGGAAGGGGGGTGATACGTCTCCAACGTGTCTATAATTTTTTATTGTTCCATGCTATTATATTATCTGTTTTGGATGTTTAATGGGCTTTATTATACACTTCTATATTATTTTTGGGTCTAACCTACTAACCCAAGGCCCAGTGCAAATTGCTGTTTTTTTTTCCTATTTCAGTGTTTCGCAGAAAAGGAACATCAAACGGAATCCGAACGGAATGAAACCTTCGGGAGAGTTATTTTTGGAACAAACGTGATCCAGGGGACTTGGAGTAGACGTAAAGAAAGGAGCGAGGAGGCCACGAGGCAGGGAGGCGCGCCTACCCCCTGGGTGCGCCCCCACCCTCATGGGCCCCTCGCAGCTCCACCGACCTACTTCTTCCTCCTATATATAGCCATATACCCCAAAAACATCCGAGAGCACCACGAAACCCTATTTCCACCGCCGCAACCTTCTGTACACAAGAGATCCCATCTTGGGGCCTTTTCCGGAGCTCTGCCGGAGGGGGACTCAATCACGGAGGGCTTCTACATCAACAACATAGCCTCTCTGATGATGTGTGAGTAGTTTACCACAGACCTTCGTGTTGGGGAACGTAGTAATTTCAAAAAAATCCTACGCACACGCAAGATCATGGTGATGCATAACAACGAGAGGGGAGAGTATCATCCACGTACCCTCGTAGACCGTTAAGCGGAAGCGTTATGACAACACGGTTGATGTAGTCATACGTCTCCACGATCAACTGATCCTCAGTACCGAATGTATGGCACCTCCGCGTTCAGCACACGTTCAGCTCGGTGACGTCCCGCAAACTCACGATCTAGTAGAGCTCGAGGGTGAGTTTCGTCAGCACGACGGCGTGGTGACGATGTTGATGAAGCTACCGTCGCATGGCTTTGCCTAAGCACTGCTACAATATGACCGAGGTGGATTATGGTGGAGGGGGGCACTGCACACGGCTGGGAGAGATCAATGATCAACTTGTGTGTATTAGGGTGCCCCCTACCCCCGTATATAAAGGAGCAAGGGGGGAGGCCGGCCGGCCCTGTAGGGCGCGCCAGGAGGAGGAGTCCTCCTCCTAGTAGGAGTAGGACTCCCCTCTTTCCTACTCCTACTAGGATGGGGAAAGGAAAGGGGGAGAAGGAGAAGGAAAGGGGGGCGTCGCCCCCCTTCCTAGTCCAATTAGGACTAGAGGGGGAGGGGCGCGTGTCCTGCCCTGGTCGGCCCCTCTCTCTCTCTCCACTAGGGCCCAACAAGGCCCATTAACCCCCGGACGGTTCCGGTAACCCCTCCAGCACTCCGGTAAAATCCCGATTTCACTCGGAACTCTTTCGATGTCCAAATGTAGGCTTCCAATATATCAATCTTTATGTCTTGACCATTTTGAGACTCCTCGTCATGTCCGTGATCATATCCGGGACTCTGAACTATCTTCGGTACATCAAAACATATAAACTCATAATACTTTAAGCATGCGGACCCTACGGGTCACAGAACTTTAAGCGTGCGGACCCTACGGGTTCGAGAACTATGTAGACATGACCGATACATGTCCTCAGTCAATAACCAATAGCGGAACATGGATGCTCATATTGGTTCCTACATATTCTACGAAGATCTTTATCGGTCAAACCGCATAACAACATACGTTGTTCCCTTTGTCATCGGTATGTTACTTGCTCGAGATTCGATCGTCGGTATCTCAATACCTAGCTCAATCTCGTTACCGGCAAGTCTATTTACTCGTTCCCTAATGCATCATCTCACAACTAACTCATTAGTCACATTGCTTGCAAGGCTTATCATGATGTGCATTACCGAGAGGGCCCAGAGATACCTCTCCGACAATCGGAGTGACAAATCCTATTCTTGATCTATGCCAACTCCATGAACACCATTGGAGACACCTGTAGAGCACCTTTATAATCACCTAGTTATGTTGTGACGTTTGGTAGCACACAAAGTGTTCCTCCGGTATTAGGGAGTTGCATAATCTCATAGTCATAGGAACATGTATAAGTCATGAAGAAATCAATAGCAGTAAACTAAACGATCAAGTGCTAAGCCAACGGAATGGGTCAAGTCAATAACATCATTCTCCTAATGATGTGATCCCGTAAATCAAATGACAACTCATGTCTATGGTTAGGAAGCTCAACCATCTTTGATCAACGAGCTAGTCAAGTAGAGGCATACTAGTGACACTATATTTGTTTATGTATTCACACATGTATTATGTTTCCGGTTAATACAATTCTAGCATGAATAATAAACATTTATCATGATATGAGGAAATAAATAATAACTTTATTATTGCCTCTAGGGCATATTTACTTCACTTTGGGTCCATAGTTATTAGCTAGATGGCTTGTTCTCTCTCTTTGGATCTCAATACAAAGTTCTCCTCAATCTTCTTGGAGATCTATTCGATGTAATTTTCTTTGCGGTGTGTTTGTCGAGATCCGATGAATTTTGGGTTTACGATCAAGATTATCTATGAACAATATTTGATTTTCTCTGAAATCTTTTATGTATGATTTGTTATCTTTGCAAGTCTCTTCAAATTATCAGTTTGGTTGGGCCTACTAGATTGATCTTTCTTGCAATAGGAGAAGTGCTTAGCTTTGGGTTCAATCTTGTGGTGTCCTTTCCTAGTGACAGCAGGGGTAGCAACGCACGTATTGTATTGTTGCCATCGAGGATAAAAAGATGGGGTTTATATCATTTTGCTTGAGTTTATCCCTCTACATCATGTCATCTTGCCTAATGCGTTACTCTGTTCTTATGAACTTAATACTCTAGATCCATGTTGGATAGCAGTCGATGTGTGGAGTAATAGTAGTAGATGCAGAATCGTTTCGGTCTACTTGTCGTGGACGTGATGCCTATATGCATGATCATGCCTAGATATTCTTATAATTATGCACTTTTCTATCAATTGCTCGACAGTAATTTGTTTACCCACCGAAATATTTATGCTATCTTGAGAGAAGCCACTAGTGAAACCTATGGCCCTGGGTCTATTTTCCATCATATAAGTTTCCAATCTATTTTATTTTGCAATCTTTATTTTCCAATCTATATCATAAAAATACCAAAAATATTTATCTTGTTATCTCTATCAGATCTCACTCTCGTAAGTGATCGTTAAGGGACTGACAACCCCTTTATCGCGTTGGTTGCGAGGTTCTTATTTGTTTGTGTAGGTGCGAGGTGACTTGCGTGTAGTCTCCTAATGGATTGATACCTTGGTTCTCAAAAACTGAGGGAAATACTTATGCTACTTTGTTGCATCACCCTTTCCTCTTCAAGGGAAAACCAACGCAGTGCTCAAGAGGTAGCAAGAAGGATTTCTGGCGCCGTTGCCGGGGAGGTCTACGCACAAGTCAAGACATACCAATTACCCATCACGAACTCTTATCCCTCGCATTACATTATTTGCCATTTGCCTCTCGTTTTCCTCTCCCCCACTTCACCCTTGCCGGTTTATTCGCTCCCTTTTTGAGTTCGCCTATTTTTCGCTTGCTTCTTGTGTCGATGTGTGTCGTCATGGCTAGTCCCTTATCTGCCCCTTTGTCTCCCGAGTTTGAAGTTCTTCACTTCAAACAAACACAAGGAGAAAATTTAAAAGATGCTTGGTTTAGGATGATGGAATCTTATCGTAATTTCACCTTAGAGGTGAATTTGAGAATTTTACTTCGCAATTTTTATGTTGGACTAAATATGTCCCATAGACAACTCTTGGATTGCGTTGCCAAAGGAAATTTTATTGAAACGGTTCCCAGTTTTTCTCATCAAATCATAGAGGGAATAGTGGGAACACTACCTCAACAAAAGGGGCCACATAATACCTAGGAAGAAACACAAGTTTTTGAGAAGATTTGCGAAGTGACGAAAATTTTACAAAAGTCTCTTGAACCTCTTAAGAGGGTTAGCGGAAATCTTCACTGCATGAATATGTTAATTACCCTTTGCAATAAGCAGTTGGATTCCTTAGATCTAAAAATTTCTGAATATGAAGGGAAACATAAAGAACCTCCCGGATTCGAGCATGAATCCACTAAAAAAATTAAAAGCAAGGATGATAATACCTAGATCTATTCTTGTTTTTATGCCTAGCTAGGGGCGTTAAACGATAGCGCTTGTTGGGAGGCAACCCAATTTTATTTTTGTTTCTTGCTTTTTGGTTCTGTTTAGTAATAAATAATTCATATAGCCTCTGTTTAGATGTGGTTTTATGCTTTTAATTAGTGTTTGTTCCAAGTAGAACCTTTGGGAAGACTTGGGGAAAGTTTTTGCGATCTTGCTGTAAAAAACAGAAACTTTAGCGCTCACGAGATTTGCTGCCATTTTTTACTGGAGAGTGCGATTAGGTTGATTCTTTTTGAAGATGATTAATAGACAAATTCCTCACGTCCACCAATTTATTTCAGAATTTTTGGGGTTACATAATTATTCTAAACCTACAGATTACTACAGACTGTTCTGTTTCTGACAGATTCTGTTTTTCGTGTGTTGTTTGCTTTTTTTGTTGAATCTATGGCTAGTATCGGAGGGTATGAACCATAGAGAAGTTGGAATACAGTAGGTTTAACACCAATATAAATAAAGAATGAGTTCATTACAGTACCTTAAGTGGTGGTTTGTTTTCTTATACTAACGGAGCTCATGAGATTTTCTGTTGAGTTTGTGTTGTGAAGTTTTCAAGTTTTGGGTAAAGATTTGATGGATTATGGAATAAGGAGTGGCAAGAGACTAAGATTGGGGATGCCCAAGGCACCCCCAAGGTAAAATTCAAGGACAACCAAAAGCCTAAGCTTGGGGATGCCCCGGAAGGCATCCCCTCTTTCGTCTTCGTCCATCGGTAACTTGGCTTGAGGCTATATTTTTATTCACCACATGATATGTGTTTTGCTTGGAGCATATTGTATGATTTGAGTCTTTGATTTTTATTTTACCACAATAATCCTTGCTGTACACACCTTATGGGAGAGACATACATGAATCGTAATTTATTAGAATACTCTATGTGCTTAGATAACTTTGCTCTAGTGCTTCACTTATATCTCTTAGAGCACGGTGGTGGTTTTATTTTATAGAAATTATTGATCTCTCATGCTTCACTTATATTATTTTGAGTCCTTTATAACAGAATGGTAATTTGCTTTGGTTATAAAATTGGTCCTAATATGATAGGCATCCAAGATTGGTATAATAAAAACTTTCATAAAAAGGTGCATTGAATACTATGAGAAGTTTGATGCTTGATAATTGTTTTGAGATATAAAGATGGTGATATTAGAGTTGTGCTAGTTGAGTATTTGTGAATTTGATAAATACTTGTGTTGAAGATTACAAGTCCCGTAGCATGCACGTATGGTAACCGTTGTGTAACAAATTTGAAACATGAGGTGTTCTTTGATTGTCTTCCTTATGAGTGGCGGTCAGGGACGAGCGATGGTCTTTTCCTACCAATCTATCCCCCTAGGAGCATGCGCGTAATGCTTGGTTGATGACTTGTATATTTTTGCAATAAGTATGTAAGTTCTTTATGACTAATGTTGAGTCCATGGTTTATACGCACTCTCACCTCCATCACTGCTAGCCTCTTCGGTAACGTGCATTGCTCTTTCTCACCTTGAGAGTTGGTGCAAACTTCGCCGGTGCATCCAAACCCCGTGATATGATACTCTCTATCACACATAAACCCCCTTATATCTTCCTCAAAACCGCCACCATACCCACCTATTATGGCATTTCCATAGCCATTCCGAGATATATTGCCATGAAATTTCCACCATTCCATTTATGACATGCTCCATCATTGTCATATTGCCTTGCATGATCATGTAGTTGACATCGTATTTGTGGCAAAGCCACCATGCATAATTTATCATACATGTCACTATTGATTCATTGCCCTTCCCGATACACCGCCGGAGGCATTCATATAGAGTCATATTTTGTTCTAGTATCAAGTTGTAATCATTGAGTTGTAAATAAATAGAAGTGTGATGATCATCATTAATAGAGCATTGTCCCAAATAAAAAAAGAGGAAAGGCCAAAAAAAGAAATAAAAAGGGACAATGCTACTATCCTTTTTTTCCACACTTGTGCTTCAAAGTAGCACCATGATCTTTATGATAGAGAGTCTCTTGTTTTGTCACTTTCATATACTAGTGGGAATTTTTCATTATAGAACTTGGCTTGTATATTCCAACAATGGGCTTCCTCAAATGCTCTAGGTCTTCGTGAGCAAGCAAGTTGGATGCATACCCACTTAGTTTCTTTTGTTGAGCTTTCATACATTTATAGCTCTAGTGCATCCGTTGCACGGCAATCCCTACTCCTTGCATTGACATCAATTGATGGGCATCCCCCTAGCCCGTTGATTAGTGTCGATGTGAGACTTTCTCCTTTTTTTGTCTTCTCCACATAACCCCCATCATTATATTCTATTCCACCTGTAGTGCTATGTCCATGGCTCACGCTCGTATATTGCGTGAAAGTTGAAAAAAGTTTGAGATTACTAAAGTATGAAACAATTGCTTGGCTTGTCATCGGGGTTGTGCATGATGAGAGCATTCTTGTGTGACGAAAATGGAGATTTTGTAAGGATGTACTTTCTTTTGCCATGTTATTTTGAGAAGACATGATTGCTTAGTTAGTATGCTTGAAGTATTATTATTTTTATGTCAACATTAAAATTTTGTCTTGAATCTTTCGGATCTGAATATTCATCCCACAATAAAGAAAATTACATTGAGAATTATGCTAGGTAGCATTCCACATCAAAAATTCTATTTTTATCATTTACCTACTGGAGGACGCGCAGGAATTAAGCTTGGGGATGCTTGATACGTCTCCAACGTATCTATAATTTTTTATTGTTCCATGCTATTATATTATCTATTTTGGATGTTTAATGGGATTTATTATACACTTTTATATTATTTTTGGGACTAACCTACTAACCCAAGGCTCAGTGCAAATTGTTGTTTTTTTGCCTATTTCAGTGTTTCACAGAAAAGGAATATCAAACGGAATTCAAACGGAATGAAACCTTGGGGAGAGTTATTTTTGGAACAAACGTGATCCAGGGGACTTGGAGTAGACATCAATAAAGGAGCAAGGAGGCCTCGAGGCAGGGAAGCGCGCCTGCCCCCCTAGGCGTGCCCCCACCCTCGTGGGCCCCTCGCAGCTCCACCGACCTACTTCTTCCTCCTATATATATCCATATACCCCAAAAACATCCGGGAGCACCACGAAACCCTATTTCCACCACCGCAACCTTCTGTACCCAAGAGATCCCATCTTGGGGCCTTTTTCGGAGCTCCGTCGGAGGGGGGATCAATCACGGAGGGCTTCTACATCAACACCATAGCCTCTTCGATGATGTGTGAGTAGTTTACCACAAACCTTCGGGTCCATAGTTATTAGCTAGATGGCTTCTTCTCTCTCTTTGGATCTCAATACAAAGTTCTCCTCGATCTTCTTGGAGATCTGTTCAATGTAATTCTTTTTGCGGTGTGTTTGTCGAGATCCGATGAATTGTGGGTTTATGATCAAGATTATCTATGAACAATATTTGATTCTTCTTTGAAATCTTTTATGTATGATCTGTTATCTTTGCAAGTCTCTTCGAATTATCAGTTTGGTTTGGCCTACTAGATTGATCTTTCTTGCAATAGAAGTGCTTAGCTTTGGGTTAAATCTTGCGGTGTCCTTTCCCAGTGATAGTGTAACACCCCGGATGTAATTTACCTTATATGTATCCCAACTCTTGCCGTTTCCGGCACTAAGTTATTTTATTTCTCCGCTGTCGGGTTTTTGTCTCCGTGTGTTGTTGTCTTTGTCATGCATCTCATATCATGTCATCATGTGCATTGCATTCGCATACGTGTGCGTCTCATGCATCCGAGCATTTTCCCCGCTGTCCGTTTTGCATTCCAGCGCTCCTATGTCCTCCGACGGTCCTTTCTACCTCTTTTCGTGTGTGGGGGTTAAACATTTCCGGATTGGACCGAGACTTGCCATGCGGCCTTGGTTTACTACTGCTAGACCTCCTGTCAAGTTTCGTGCCATTTGGACTTCGTTTGATACTCCAACGGTTAACCGAGGGACCGAAAAGGCCTCGTGTGTGTTGCAGCCCAACACCTCTCCAAACTGGCCCAAAACCCACCAAAAACCACTCCATCGTCTAGAACGATTGATCACGATCGTGTGACCGAAAACCGCACCTCATTTGGAGCTCCCTAGCTCCCTCTACGCCTATAAATAGACCCCCATTCCCAAATCACGGGTCTTCTTCCCCCGAAACCCTAATTTTTCCCTCCTCCGCGCACCGGACCTGTCCGGCCCGCGCCGGATAACGTCCGCCGCCACCGCCGCCCAACCACGCTTCGCCACCTGTCCCGGGGGGACCGCTTCGCCGCCTCCCACCGATGCGGGCCCGCAGGCCCGGCACCGGCCCTTCCCCGTGCCCGACCGGGCATAGCCTCCCCGCCGCCTGGCTCCTCGCGCGCCGCCCGAACCTGGCTGCCGCCGCCCTGTTCCACCTCGCCGCCAGCCGCCTCCGCCGCCTCACCGCGCGCCAACGTCGTCTCTAGTTGCCGGTCGCCGCCGCCACATCACCGAGCGTCGCGCTGCCCGGTCTCCTCCGCCGTCCTCACCACCCCTCGTCGATCCCGACCGGACACCGCATCCCTGCAACTCCGACGAGCTCCATCGGCAACTCCGGCGATCAGTGAACCCGGCGAGCGCCTCAAAGTCCGTGCCCTGCTACAGTGTCCGGATCCCGATCTGGATCTAGATTCGTTTTCGGTTGACCCTAACCCGAGTTCTCAAATATTTTATGCAATTTTTGGCATTCCATAACTCTGCATCCGTAGCTCCGATTCGTGTGTGTAGCATATCAAAATGTTCGCCTCGACGAGTACATAATTTCATCTCAGTGTATCATTTTCATCTGAGCTCATCTTGATGCCCGAAATGCTGTTGGAAGAGGGCTATGTGATGAATTTGTCAGATCTGTTTCAGCAAATAGCCTTTTGTCATTTTTGCCATGATTAATGTGTGCATGCTATGATCCTGAGCTCTACATGTCTTTTGTTATATGCCATGCCATCTTTACAGAGGTGCTTGCCATGTATTTTTGTGATATTTGTGGTGACTAGCACAAGCTTGCAAAGTAGCATAATCGTTGATGCTGATTTCAGGGACTTAGAATTTCACTAAGTCCTTGTCCTGATTTTGTTGTTATGCCATATGTTCATGTTGTTTCCTAGTGATCCGTGCCTCTTTTGAGGATGATCAGTAAGGATGTTTTGTTAATATTGTTGTGCTCTATCCATCCATGTCTTTGTTTGCATTTATGGTGCACCCTAGCTTGAGTCAATCGAGCTCTACTTTTGCTATAAGATGATCCTGCCAGATTGTTGACATGTTTAGCGATTTTGCCGAGATGTTGCTTTTAATCTGTGCATGCTATGTTGTTGTTCTTGCCATTTCTAGCTTCTATGCTATGTCTTATTGATGGGCGTATGCTTAGTTTGTCATGCCATGCTCTGTAGTGAGTGCATCGAGCTCGTAAACATGCCTACTCGTTAACAGTTTTGCATGCTCCAGTTTTTCACTAAGTCTGAATCTGTTTGTGTTTTTGCTATGTTCACATGCTTGCAATTGTATTTTCTGATCCTTTTTGGCTCAAGGTCACTAAGGGACTTTTGTTAAGTGCTTTGAGTAGCTTCATACCATGCCTTGCCTTGCCATGTTAATTTCCTGTAGCATGTAGTTTTCATGCTCTAAAGTTTGCTTCCTAATGATAAATTTCAGACTTGTGTTAATTTCACTAAGTCTGAAACCTGTTATCATTTGCACTTTTGCCATGCTTGTTTGAATCTGTTAATAGATGAATTAGCTGTAGCTCAGTGTTCATCTTTTGTCAAGCATCATGAGTGGATCCCTTCCATGTATTTTTTTGTCATATTTGAGTGCTTTAGCATATTTATCTTGATGCATTTAGTTGGTCACTTGTTGATTATCGCAGACCGGTGCCATATTTGTTTTGCTTGCCATTTCCAAACCGTGCATCCGATTCTGGTGATCTTTATATCGATTTCAACCGAAATCACCTCACCTTTCCAATGGCACTCTTGGATTTCCAAGTTGAGGTCAGGTTCAATCATTCCTTGTCAAATCTTGCATATGCATCACATACCGCATCCAGCATATCATACCATGTTTGCATCATGTTGTTTGAGCATTGCACGTGGTTGATTGCGTTCCTTTTTGCTTGTTGTTCTTGTTTGGGTAGAGACGGGAGACGGGTTCGTGAACGAGGAGCCCGTTGAGTTTGCTTACAAGGATCAAGTCAACTCTGACAACTTTGCAGGCAAGATGACCATACCCTCGAAATCACTTCTATCTTTGCTTGCTAGATGCTCGCTCTTTTGCTATGCCTATGCTACGATACCTACCACTTGCTTACCATGTCTCCCAAATTGCCATGTCAAACCTCTAACCCACCATGTCCTAGCAAACCATTGTTTGGCTATGTTACCGCTTTGCTCAGTCCCTCTTATAGCGTTGCTAGTTGCAGGTGAAGATTGGAGATCGTTCCTTATTGGAACATTGTTTAATGTTGGGATATCACAATATTATCTTGTTATCTTAATGCATATATATACTTGGTAAAGGGTTGAAGGCTCGGCCTTATACCTGGTGTTTTGTTCCACTCTTGCCGCCCTAGTTTCCGTCATATCGGTGTTATGTTCCCGGATTTTGCTTTCCTTACACGGTTGGGTTATAATGGGAACCCCTTGACAATTCGCCTTGAATAAAACTCCTCCAGCAATGCCCAACCTTGGTTTTACCTTTTTCCACCTAGCCTCTTTTTCCCTTGGGTTTCCGGAGCCCGAGGGTCATCTTTATTTAAACCCCCTGGGCCAGTGCTCCTCTGAGTGTTGGTTCGACTGAGCTGCCTGCGGGGCCACCTCGGGGAAACTTGAGGGTTGGTTTTACTCGTAGCTAGTCTCATCTAAGTGTGCCCTGAGAACGAGATATGTGCAGCACCTATCGGGATTTGTCGGCACATTCGGGCGGTGTTGCTAGACTTTTTTTACCATTGTCGAGGATGTCTTGTAACCGGGATGCCGAGTCTGATCGGATTGTCTTGGGAGAAGGAATATCCTTCGTTGACCGTGAGAGCTTGTGATGGGCTAAGTTGGGACTCCCCTGCAGGGATTTGAACTTTCGAAAGCCGTGCCCGCGGTTATGGGCAGATCGGAATTTGTTAATGTTCGGTTGTAGATAACATGAAACTTAACTTAATTAAAATGCATCAACCGCGTGTGTAACAATGATGGTCTCTTCTCGGCGGAGTCTGGGAAGTGAACACGATGTTGGAGTAATGCTTGACGTAGGTTGTTCTAGGATCACTTCTTGACCATAGTTGTTCGACCGTGCTTTTGTCTTCTCTTCTCGCTCTCTTTTGTGAATAGGTTAGCCACCATATATGCTAGTCGCTTGCTGCAGCTCCACATCGTACCTTGTCTTACCTATAAGCTCAAATAGTCTTGATCGCGAGGGTGCAAGATTGCTGAGTCCCCGTGACTCACAGTTTACTTCCAAACCAGATGCAGGGACCGATGATACTGTTCCAGACGATGCGCTTGAGCTCAAGTGGGAGTTCGATGGAGACTCTCATCGTTACTATGTGTCTTTCCCAGATGATCAGTAGTGGTGCCCAGTTGGGGCGATCGGGGACCGTGTCGCATGTGGGGGTTGATCTTTATTTTGGTACCGTAGTCGGACCATGAGTGTATTGGATGAATGTAATGTTACTCTTGTATTTGTGTGACGTGGCGAGTGTAAGCCAACTATGTACCTTTTCCCCTTTTATTTTTTTACATGGGTTGTTATGAAGACTACCTTACTTGCGACATAGCTTTCAATGCGGTTATGCCTCTAAGTCGTGCTTCGACACGTAGGAGATATAGCCGCATCGAGGGCATTACAAGTTGGTAATCAGAGCCTTCCCCGACCTTAGGAGTGTTGGAAATATGCCCTAGAGGCAATAATAAAAGTATTATTATATTTCATTGTTCATGATAATTGTCTTTTATTCATGCTATAACTGTATTATCCGGAAATCGTAATACACGTGTGAATACATAGACCTCAATATGTCCCTAGTGAGCCTCTAGTTGACTAGCTCGTTGTGATCAACAGATAGTCATGATTTCCTGGCTATGGACATTGGATGTCGTTGATAACAGGATCACACCATTAGGAGAATGATGTGATGGACAAGACCCAATCCTAAGCATAGCACAAAGGTCGTTTAGTTCGTTTGCTAGAGCTTTGCCAATGTCAAGTATCTCTTCCTTAGACCATGAGATCGTGTAACTCCCGGATACCGTAGGAGTGCCTTGGGTGTATCAAACGCCACAACGTAACTGGGTGACTATAAAGGTGCATTACAGGTATCTCCGAAAGTAGCTGTTGGGTTGACACGGATCGAGACTGGGATTTGTCACTCCGTATGACGGAGAGGTATCTCTGGGCCCACTCGGTAATGCATCATCATAATGAGCTCAAGGTGACCAAAGTGTTGGCCACGAGATCATGCATTACGGTACGAGTAAAGTGACTTGCCGGTAACGAGACTGAACAAGGTATTGGGATACCGACGATTGAGTCTCGGGCAAGTAACGTACCGATTGACAAAGGGAATTGTATACAGGGTTTGATCGAATCCTCGACATCGTGGTTCATCCGATGACAACATCGAGAAGCATGTGGGAGCCAACATGGGTATCCAGATCCCGCTGTTGGTTATTGACCGGAGAACGTCTCGGTCATGTCTACATGTCTCCCGAACCCGTAGGGTCTACACACTTAAGGTTCGATGACGCTAGGGTTATAAAGGAAGTTTGTATGTGGTTAACGAATGTTGTTCGGAGTCCCGGATGAGATCCTGGACGTCACGAGGAGTTCCTGAATGGTCCGGAGGTAAAGATTTATATATGGGAAGTCCTATTTTGGCCACCGGAAAATGTTCCGGATTTTTCGGTATTGTACCGGGAAGGTTCTAGAAGGTTCCGGAGTGGGGCCCACCTGCATGGGGGGACCCACATGAACGTGAGTAGTGGGGGAAAGGCCCCACACCCCTGGTCAAGGCGCACCAAGATCCCCCCTTAGAAGGAATAAGATCATATCCCGAAGGGATAAGATCAAGATTCCTAAAAAGGGGGGGTAACAATCGGTGGGGAAGGAAATGATGGGATTTCTTTCCTCCCACCTTGGCCAACGCCCCAATGGACTTGGAGGGCAAGAAACCAGCCCCTCCACCCCTATATATAGTGGGGAGGCGCATGGGAGCACAACACAAGCCAAGGCGCAGCCCCTCCCCTCCCCAACACCTCTCCTCCTCCGTATATGCTTGGCGAAGCCCTGTCGGAGTACTGCTGCACCAACTACACCACGCCGTCGTGCTGCCGTTGGAGCAATCTTCCTCAACCTCTCCTTCCCCCTTGCTGGATCAAGAAGGAGGAGACGTCTCCCGTCACGTACGTGTGTTGAATGCGGAGGTGCTGTCCGTTCAGCACTTGGACATCGGTGATCCGAATCACGTTCGAGTACGACTCCATCATCACCATCCCCTTGGCTAGCTTCCGCTCGTGATCTACAAGTGGTATGTAGATGCAAACTCTCTCCCTTGACTCGTTGCTTAGATGAACTCATAGATGGATTTTGGTGAAACCGTAGGAAAAATTTTAATTTTCTGCAACGTTCCCCAACAGTGGCATCATGAGCTAGGTCTATGCGTAGTTCTCTTTGCACGAGTAGAACACAATTTTGTTGTGGGCGTGGATTTTGTCATCTTACTTGCCTCTACTAGTCTTTTCTTGCTTCGGCGGTATTGTGGGATGAAGCGGCCCGGACCAACCTTACACGTACGCTTACGTGAGACCGGTTCCACCGACTGACATGCACTAGTTGCATAAGGTGGCTGGCGGGTGTCTGTCTCTCCCACTTTAGTTGGAGCGGATTCGATGAAAAGGGCCCTTATGAAGGGTAAATAGAAGTTGACAAAATCACGTTGTGGTTATTCGTAGGTAAGAAAACGTTCTTGCTAGAACCCAATTGCAGCCACGTAAAAGATGCAACATCAATTAGAGGACGTCTAACTTGTTTTTGCAGCGATTGATCATGTGATGTGATATGGCCAGAAGTTGTGATGAATGATGAATTGTGATGTATGAAATCATGTTCTTTGTAATAGGATTCACGACTTGCATGTCGATGAGTATGACAACCGGCAGGAGCCATAGGAGTTGTCTTTATTTTTTGTATGACCTGCGTGTCATTGAAGAACGCCATGTAACTCACTTTACTTTATTGCTAAACGCGTTAGCCATAGAAGTAGAAGTAGTCGTTGGCGTGACAATTTCATGAAGACACGATGATGGAGATCATGATGATGGAGATCATGGTGTCAAGCCGGTGACAAGATGATCATGGAGCCCTGAAGATGAAGATCAATGGAGCTATATGATATTGGCCATATCATGTCACAACTATATAATTGCATGTGATGTTTATTATGTTTATGCATCTTGTTTACTTAGGACGACGGTAGTAAATAAGATGATCCCTTACAAAAATTTCAAGAAGTGTTCTCCCCTAACTGTGCACCGTTGCTACAGTTCGTCGCTTCTAAGCACCACGTGATGATCGGGTGTGATGGATTCTTACGTTCACATACAACGAGTGTAAGACAGTTTTACACAGCAAAAACACTTAGGGTTAACTTGACGAGCCTAGCATGTGCAGACATGGCCTCGGAACACGGAGACCGAAAGGTCGAACACGAGTCGTATGGAAGATACGATCAACATGAGAATGTTCACCGACGATGACTAGTCCGTCTCACGTGATGATCGGACACGGCCTAGTCGACTCGGATCGTGTAACACTTAGATGACTAAAGGGATGTCTAATCTGAGTGGGAGTTCATAATTTGATTAGAACTTAATTATCATGAACTTAGTATAAAACCTTTGCAAATATGTCTTGTAGATCAAATGGCCAACGCTCATGTCAACATGAACTTCAACGTGTTCCTAGAGAAAACCAAGCTGAAAGATGATGGCAGCAACTATACGGACTGGGTCCGGAACCTGAGGATCATCCTCATAGCTGCCAGGAAACAATATGTCCTAGAAGGACCGCTAGGTGACGCTCCCGTCCCAGAGAACCAAGACATTATGAATGCTTGGCAAACTCGCGCTGATGATTACTCCCTCGTTCAGTGCGGCATGCTTTACAGCTTAGAACCGGGGCTCCAAAAGCGTTTTGAGCATCACGGAGCATATGAGATGTTCGAAGAGCTGAAACTAGTTTTCCAAGCTCATGCCCGGGTTGAGAGATATGATGTCTCCGACAAGTTCTACAGTTGTAAGATGGAGGAAAACAGTTCTGTCAGTGAGCACATCCTGAAGATGTCTGGGTTGCACAACCGTATGACCCAGCTGAACATTAACCTCCCAGATGAGGCGGTCATTGACAGAATCCTCCAGTCGCTCCCACCAAGCTACAAGAGCTTTGTGATGAACTACAACATGCAGGGGATGGAAAAGACCATTCCTGAAGTGTTCTCGATGCTGAAGTCAGCAGAGGCTGAAATCAAGAAAGAACATCAAGTGTTGATGGTCAATAAGACCACTAAGTTCAAGAAGGGCAAGGGTAAGAAGAACTTCAAGAAGGACGGCAAGGAGGTTGCCACGCCTGGTAAGCCAGTTACCGGGAAGAAGTCAAAGAATGGACCTAAGCCTGAGACTGAGTACTTTTATTGCAAGGGGAAGGGTCACTGGAAGCGGAACTGCCCCAAATACTTAGCAGATAAGAAGGCCGGCAAAACCAAAGGTATATTTGATATACATGTAATTGATGTGTACCTTACCAGTACTCATAGTAACTCCTGGGTATTTGATACCGGTGCCGTTGCTCATATTTGTAACTCACAGCAGGAGCTGCGGAATAAACGGAGACTGGCGAAGGACGAGGTGACGATGCGCGTCGGGAATGGTTCCAGAGTCGATGTGATCGCCGCCGGCACGCTGCCTCTACATTTACCTACGGGATTAGTTTTGAACCTTAATAATTGTTATTTAGTGCCAAGTTTGAGCATGAACATTGTATCTGGATCTCGTTTAATACGAGATGGCTACTCATTTAAGTCTGAGAATAATGGTTGTTCGATTTATATGAGAGATATGTTTTATGGTCATGCTCCGATGGTCAATGGTTTATTCTTAATGAATCTCGAGCGTAATATTACACATGTTCATAGTGTAGATGCCAAAAGATGTAAAGTTGATAACGATAGTCCCACATACTTGTGGCACTGCCACCTTGGTCACATTGGTGTCAAGCGCATGAAGAAGCTCCATGCCGATGGACTTTTAGAGTCTCTTGATTATGAATCGTTTGACACGTGCGAACCATGCCTCATGGGCAAGATGACCAAGACTCCGTTCTCCGGAACAATGGAGCGAGCAACCAACTTATTAGAAATCGTACATACCGATGTGTGCGGTCCAATGAGCGTTGAGGCTCGCGGAGGATATCGTTATGTTCTCACTCTCACTGATGACTTAAGTAGACATGGGTATGTCTACTTAATGAAACACAAGTCTGAGACCTTTGAAAAGTTTAAGGAATTTCAGAATGAGGTGGAGAATCAACGTGACCGAAAGATAAAGTGCCTACGATCAGATCGTGGAGGAGAATATTTAAGTCACGAATTTGGCACACACTTAAGGAAATGTGGAATCGTTTCACAACTCACGCCACCTGGAACACCTCAGCGAAACGGTGTGTCCGAACGTCGTAATCGCACTCTATTGGATATGGTGCGGTCTATGATGTCTCTTACTGATTTACCGCTATCATTTTGGGGATACGCTCTAGAGACAACTAATTCACTTTAAATAGGGCACGGTCTAAATCCGTTGAGACGACACCGTATGAATTATGGTTTTGGAAGAAACCTAAGCTGTCGTTTCTAAAAGTTTGGGGATGCGATGCTTATGTCAAGAAACTTCAACCTGAAAAGCTCGAACCCAAGTCGGAAAAATGCGTCTTCATAGGATACCCTAAGGAAACTATCGGGTATACCTTCTACTTAAGATCCGAGGGCAAAATCTTTGTTGCCAAGAACGGATGCTTTCTGGAAAAAGAGTTTCTCTCGAAAGAAGTAAGTGGGAGGAAAGTAGAACTCGATGAAGTACTACCTCTCGAACGGGAAAGTGGTGCAGCTCAGGAAAATGTTCCTGTGATGCCCACACCAACTGAAGAGGAAACCAATGATGATGATCAAGGTACTTCGGATCAAGTTGCTACTGAAATTCGTAGGTCCACAAGGACACGTTCCGCACCAGAGTGGTACGGCAACCCCGTCCTGGAAATCATGTTGTTAGACAACGGTGAACCTTCGAACTATGAAGAAGCGATGGCGGGCCCAGATTCCAACAAATGGCTTGAAGCCATGAAATCCGAGATAGAATCCATGTATGAAAACAAAGTATGGACTTTGACAGACTTGCCCGATGATCGGCGAGCGATAGAAAACAAATGGATCTTTAAGAAGAAGACAGACGCGGATGGTAATGTCACCATCTATAAAGCTCGACTTGTCGCTAAGGGTTATCGACAGGTTCAAGGGATTGACTACGACGAGACATTCTCTCCCGTAGCGAAGCTAAAGTCCGTCCGAATCATGTTAGCAATTGCCGCATACTATGATTATGAGATATGGCAGATGGACGTCAAAACAGCATTCCTTAACGGGCATCTTAAGGAAGAACTGTATATGATGCAGCTGGAAGGTTTTGTCGATCCTAAGAACGCTAACAAAGTATGCAAGCTCCAGCGATCCATTTATGGGCTGGTGCAAGCATCTCGGAGTTGGAATATTCGCTTTGATGAGATGATCAAAGCATTTGGGTTTATGCAGACTTATGGAGAAGCCTGCGTTTACAAGAAAGTGAGTGGGAGCTCTGTAGCATTTCTCATATTATATGTAGATGACATACTCTTGATGGGAAATAATATAGAATTTCTGGACAGCATTAAGGCCTACTTGAATAAGTGTTTTTCAATGAAGGACCTTGGAGAAGCTGCTTACATATTAGGCATCAAGATCTATAGAGATAGATCGAGACGCCTCATAGGTCTTTCACAAAGCACATACCTTGATAAGATTTTGAAGAGGTTCAAAATGGATCAGTCCAAGAAGGGGTTCTTGCCTATGTTACAAGGTGTGAGATTGAGCTCGGCTCAGTCACCGACCACGGCAAAGGATAAAGAAGAGATGAGTGTCATCCCCTATGCTTCAGCCATATGATCTATTATGTATGCCATGTTGTGTACCAGACCTGATGTAAACCTTGCCGTGAGTTTGGTAGCTAGATACCAAAGTAATCCCGGCAAGGAACACTGGACAGCAGTCAAGAATATCCTGAAGTACCTGAAAAGGACAAAGGACATGTTTCTCGTTTATGGAGGAGACGAAGAGCTTGTCGTAAAGGGTTACGTCGACGCTAGCTTCGACTCAGATCCGGATGACTCTAAGTCACAAACCGGATACGTGTATATGTTGAATGGTAGAGCAGTAAGCTGGTGCAGCTGCAAGCAGAGCGTCATGGCGGGATCTACGTGTGAAGCGGAGTACATGGCAGCCTCGAAGGCAGCGCATGAAGCGATATGGGTGAAGGAGTTCATCACCGACCTAGGAGTCATACCCAATGCGTCGGGGCCAATCAAACTCTTCTGTGACAACACTAGAGCTATTGCCCTTGCCAAGGAGCCCAGGTTTCACAAGAAGACCAGGCACATCAAGCGTCGTTTCAACTCCATCCGTGAAAATGTTCAAGATGGAGACATAGAAATTTGCAAAGTACATACGGATCTGAATGTCGCAGATCCGTTGACTAAACCTCTCTCGCGAGCTAAACATGATCAACACCAGAACTCTATGGGTGTTCGATTCATCACAATGTAACTAGATTGGTGACTCTAGTGCAAGTGGGAGACTGTTGGAAATATGCCCTAGAGGCAATAATAAAAGTATTATTATATTTCATTGTTCATGATAATTGTCTTTTATTCATGCTATAACTGTATTATCCAGAAATCGTAATACACGTGTGAATACATAGACCTCAATATGTCCCTAGTGAGCCTCTAGTTGACTAGCTCGTTGTGATCAACAGATAGTCATGATTTCCTGGCTATGGACATTGGATGTTGTTGATAACGGGATCACATCATTAGGAGAATGATGTGATGGACAAGACCCAATCCTAAGCATAGCACAAAGGTCGTTTAGTTCGTTTGCTAGAGCTTTGCCAATGTCAAGTATCTCTTCCTTAGACCATGAGATCGTGTAACTCCCGGATACCGTAGGAGTGCCTTGGGTGTATCAAACGCCACAACGTAACTGGGTGACTATAAAGGTGCATTACAGGTATCTCCGAAAGTAGCTGTTGGGTTGACACGGATCGAGACTGGGATTTGTCACTCCGTATGACGGAGAGGTATCTCTGGGCCCACTCGGTAATGCATCATCATAATGAGCTCAAGGTGACCAAAGTGTTGGCCACGAGATCATGCATTACGGTACGAGTAAAGTGACTTGCCGGTAACATCGAGAAGCATGTGGGAGCCAACATGGGTATCCAGATCCCGCTGTTGGTTATTGACCGGAGAACGTCTCGGTCATGTCTACATGTCTCCCGAACCCGTAGGGTCTACACACTTAAGGTTCGATGACGCTAGGGTTATAAAGGAAGTTTGTATGTGGTTAACGAATGTTGTTCGGAGTCCCGGATGAGATCCCGGACGTCACGAGGAGTTCCTGAATGGTCCGGAGGTAAAGATTTATATATGGGAAGTCCTATTTTGGCCACCGGAAAATGTTCGGGATTTTTCGGTATTGTACCGGGAAGGTTCTAGAAGGTTCCGGAGTGGGGCCCACCTGCATGGGGGGACCCACATGAACGTGAGTAGTGGGGGAAAGGCCCCACACCCCTGGTCAAGGCGCACCAAGATCCCCCCTTAGAAGGAATAAGATCATATCCCGAAGGGATAAGATCAAGATCCCTAAAAAGGGGGGGTAACAATCGGTGGGGAAGGAAATGATGGGATTTCTTTCCTCCCACCTTGGCCAACGCCCCAATGGACTTGGAGGGCAAGAAACCAGCCCCTCCACCCCTATATATAGTGGGGAGGCGCATGGGAGCACAACACAAGCCAAGGCGCAGCCCCTCCCCTCCCCAACACCTCTCCTCCTCCGTATATGCTTGGCGAAGCCCTGTCGGAGTACTGCTGCACCAACTACACCACGCCGTCGTGCTGCCGTTGGAGCAATCTTCCTCAACCTCTCCTTCCCCCTTGCTGGATCAAGAAGGAGGAGACGTCTCCCGTCACGTACGTGTGTTGAACGCGGAGGTGCTGTCCGTTCAGCACTTGGACATCGGTGATCCGAATCACGTTCGAGTACGACTCCATCATCACCATCCCCTTGGCTAGCTTCCGCTCGTGATCTACAAGTGGTATGTAGATGCAAACTCTCTCCCTTGACTCGTTGCTTAGATGAACTCATAGATGGATCTTGGTGAAACCGTAGGAAAAATTTTAATTTTCTGCAACATTCCCCAACAAGGAGCCCCCTGCTTGATCAAATCATTTGTTGAGTCTAGAAAAATGTTTTGAGTCATTTAGGAATTATATATATCGGAGAGTTAGGAATTCTTTTTACTCCCCAGTCCCTTCATCGCTCTGGTGAGGCATCCTGACGTAGAGTTTTGACTCTTCTCTTCTCAAATTTCACTAAAAAAAATTTAGGATCATGCGGGTATCTTGGAATCGTTCCGATGGTTTTGTGACGAGAACATTGTTCTTGGTGCCTCTTATCATTTAGGGGTTGTGGCAATGTCCCGAGGAGTTGAGCTCCGAGGTGTTGTCGTCACGATTTTATCATTGAGATTCTGGAATACCCGAGTTTCGCCGACATCGAAAATCTCTTTTATGCAGTTGTTGGTGAGATCAGCTCGACGCCACCCAATACTGGGGCGGGAGTTCGGGAGTATTGCCATAACTTGTATAACGGATGCTTTTGGAAGGTTGAGGTAAATGATTTCCGAAGGTTTCTTGGTTATGTGTTGAAGGATGGATACAGCTGGATGTAGGATTTTGTTAGATTTGGGTGAGATATTATGCTTCCCCTGTATCCCCAACACCTGATTGCATAACCGGAAAGGTTCAGGAGTTTCATAGGTGGGAATTCTTGTAGCTCTAGTTCTTCTTCCGCGGATATTTGGTTTGGGATTGGGTAATCCTCACCAAGTATTTGTTCTTGTCCATACCTTGTTGTTTTATTCTTCTACCTCAATTCTAAGTGGCTTCTCAATTTATGGAAATGTGACCATTTCAATTGGAATGCATTCGTTCATTTTGTTCGGATGTGAAGACTTTATGTTGCAATTTCAACCCGTTTGATTCATCTTGAATAATTGTCTGTCAAGATGCTAACGGATGTCAACCTCTTCAGGATGGCTCCTCCAACGCGCATGACTCCGAATCCTGATCCGCCACCACCACCTCCACCTCCGGAGGCATGGCAAGCTGTGATGGCCGCTACCAATGCTAACACGCAGTTGATCATGCAACTTCTTCAAGAGTGCAACCAAGGGAACCAGGGCCATGGCAACAATCGGAATCAGTTTGCTACACTCAACCAGTTCCTTGCTAACCAGCCAAAGACCTTCAGCAATTGTGTTGAGGCAACAGACGCTGATGATTGGCTCGTGGACATATGCAAGCATTTCGAGTGCAGTAACGTCAGGCCTGAGGACTTTGTCAAGTTCGCTTCGTTCCAACGCAAAGACCAAGCTGCAGAATGGTTTCAGCAGTACAAAGATTCCAGAGGAGGCCGTGTGATTACCTGGGATGAATTCCGTCAAGACCTCAAAGCTCATCATATTCCTTAGAGTGTGGTTGAAAGCAAGCATGAGGAATTCTGCAACCTAAAGCAAGGCACTATGTCTGTTTACCAGTACAACATCATGTTCCAGAAGCTCGCTCGTTTCGCCAAGCAAGACGTCCCTGACGAGAAGAGCATGATATACCAGTTCAGGGGTGGTCTCAGAGAAGAACTCCAGCTAGCTCTCGTCCTCTTTGAGCCCAAGAAGTACGATGAGTTCTACAATATGGCAGTGAAGCAAGAGACTGCCCAACTAAAGTGTGATGCTTCCAAGAAGCGAGTCAGAGATGCAACTCCTTCTTCCTCAACTCAAGTGGCTAAGCAGCAAAAGTATTGGCTGCCTCCTCCTCCGTTCCGTCAGCCTTATCAGCAGAAGAGCAAAGGTGGCAGTGGATCTTCCCACCCACCCAACCCTGGCTTTCAGAACAAGACTTCGTCTCAAGCTCCAAGATCAAGTGCTCCGCATCACCGTCCGCTCTCGGAGGTCACGTGCAACAAGTGCCAACAGAAGGGTCACTATGCCAACAAATGCTTCAATCAGAGGTGTCTTCCTCCTCCTCCTCCTGTGAGATCGGCAAGTACAGCTGTGGTCAAGCATAACCCCAAGCACGCCAAGGTTAACTTGATGAATGCAGCTCGGGCAGAGGACTCATCAGATGTCATCATGGGTAACCTTCATGTTAACCATATTCTAGCTAAAGTACTTTTTGACTCTGGTGCATCGCATTCTTTCATGTCATTCCCATTTGCATCGGAGAACAATTTTGGGACTAAGGCTTTACCTAAAGCATTGCAAGTTGTTTCTCTGGCTAAGCGTTTGACTTCTAGCATGATGGTTCCGGATATTTCTATCATGATGGGTGATTTCAAGTTTCTGGCTTCTCCAATGGTCCTTGGTAACTCGGATATTGATCTTATTCTTGGAATGGACTGGCTTTCTAAGCACAAGGCTCAGCTTGATTGTGCCGCCAGGCAGATTCAATTGACTCATTCGTCTGAGGATGTAATTGTCTTTGCCGCTCGGGATAATACAATCCGTCTGTTTTCTCTCAATGAGAAGGGCGAGCTGGATGCCATCTCTCAAATTCCGGTCGTTTGCGAGTATCAAGACGTCTTTCCAGAAGAGCTTCCAGGAATGCCTCCGCACCGGCCAGTTGAATTTGTCATCGATCTTGAGCCTGGCATGGAACCTGTTTGCAAATGTCCTTACAAGCTTGGACCTGAAGAGTTGAAGGAGCTGAAGAAGCAACTCGATATTCAAGAGCGTATGGGTCTCATCCGACCTAGTTCTTCTCCGTGGGGTTGTGGAGTTCTTTTTGTGAAGAAGAAGGATGGAACGGACCGACTTTGTGTTGACTACCGTCCATTGAACAAGAAGACTATAAAGAACAAGTACCCACTTCCCAACATCAACGAGCTGTTTGAACAACTAAAAGGTGCTCAAGTATTCTCCAAGCTTGATCTCCGTATGGGCTATCACCAGATTCGAATTCGCGAGCAAGATATCCTCAAGACAGCATTCAGAACAAGCTATGGTTCATATGAATACACTGTCATGTCTTTTGGCCTCGTCGACGCTCCTCCGACTTTCTCTCGCATGATGAACTTCATCTTCAACCCTTACACAAATGAATTTGTCTTGGTCTACCTCGATGACATTTTGGTCTTTTCCAAGAACAAGGAAGATCATGCCAAGCACTTGTGTTTGGTGCTAGATAAGCTCAGAGAACATCAGTTCTATGCCAAGTTTTCAAAGTGCGAGTTTTGGCTCGATGAGGTTCTCTACCTTGGGCATATCATCTCTGCCAAGGGCATAGCGGTGAATCCTGAGAAGGTGTCTGCAATTGTGAATTGGGAACCACCTCAGAACGTGAAGCAACTCCGCAGCTTCCTTGGTCTCGCAAGCTATTGTCGAAGGTTCGTTGAGAACTTCTCAAAGATCGCGAAGCCTCTTTCCAACCTTCTCCAGAAGCACGTCAAGTATGTTTGGTATCCAGAATGTGACATCGCTTTCAACACCCTGAAAGAGAAATTAGTCACTGCTCCAGTTCTGACTCCTCCTGATGAATCCAAACCGTTCGAGGTCTTCTGTGATGCCTCTCTTCAAGGTCTTGGTGCAGTGTTGATGCAAGAGAAGAAAGTTGTGGCTTATACTTCTCGCCAGTTAAAGACCAACGAGAAGAACTACCCCACTCATGACCTCGAGTTGGCGGCAGTTGTGCATGCTCTTTTGACTTGGAGACATCTCTTATTGGGAAGAAAAGTGGACATCTTCACTGACCACAAGAGTCTCAAGTACATCTTCACTCAGCCTAATCTCAACCTCAGGCAGACTCGTTGGGTCGAAATGATTCAAGAGTATAATTCGAGTATCGAATATACTCCAGGCAAGGCCAATGTAATTGCTGACGCATTGAGCAGGAAGGCTTACTGCAACAGTCTGATTCTCAAGCCTTACCAACCCGAGCTTTGTGAAGCTTTCCGCAAACTCAATCTACAAGTTGTTCCTCAAGGTTTCCTCGCCAACCTTCAAGTCTCTCCTACTTTGGAAGATCAGATTCGCGAGGCTCAACTTCTTGATGCTATGGTGAAGAAGGTGAAGATTGGGATTGCCAAGAGTCAACCTAAGTACAAGTGCTATCGCCTTGATGACAAGGATACTCTATTCTTTGAGGATCACATTGTTGTGCCTAAAGGTGACCTTCATAAAGTCATTATGAACGAGGCTCACAATTCACTCCTCTCTATCCACCCTGGAAGTACAAAGATGTACCATGACCTCAAGCGGGCGTATTGGTGGACTCGAATAAAGCGCGAGATTGCTCAGTTCGTGAATGAATGTGATGTCTGCAGAAGAGTGAAGGCAGAACACCAACGACCAGCTGGTCTCCTCCAACCTCTTGCCATTCCAGAATGGAAGTTTGACCACATTGAGATGGACTTCGTGACTGGATTTCCAAAGTCCAAGCGTGGCAACGATGCTATATTCGTTGTCATCGACAAACTCACTAAAGTGGCTCACTTTCTGCCTATCAAATAGTCTATCACTGCAGCTTAATTGGCGGAGCTTTATACCTCTCGTATTGTCTCTCTGCACGATATTCCGTAGTTGATTTCTTCAGATCGTGGCAGCATCTTCACCTCGAAGTTTTGGGATTCTTTTCAGAAGGCCATGGGCACCAACATCCGTTTCAGCACAGCTTTTCATCCCCAAACTAGTGGCCAAGTCAAGCGTGTCAATCAGATTCTTGAAGATATGCTCAGGGCTTGCGTTATCTCTTTCGGTATGAATTGGGAAGATTGTCTTCCATATGCCGAGTTTTCCTACAACAACAGCTTTCAAGCGAGTTCGGGCAAGGCCCCATTTGAAATTCTCTATGGCAGGAAGTGTCGTACTCCTCTTAACTAGCCAGAGACTGGTGAACGTCAACTTCTTGGCAATGACTTGATCACAGAGGCAGAAGAGATGTGCAAAGTCATTCGAGATAACCTCAAAGCAGCGCAATCGCACCAGAAGAGCTACTATGATAGTAAGCATCGTGATTTTGCTTTCGAGATCGGAGACCATGTTTACCTCCGCGTCTCTCCAATGAAAGGTACTCGTCGCTTCGGTATCAAAGGGAAGCTTGCCGCTAGATACATGGGTCCTTTCAAGATCGTCAGCAAGAGAGGTGATCTCGCCTATCAACTCGAGCTTCCTTCCAACTTTGCAAATGTGCACGACGTGTTCCATGTCTCTCAGCTCCACAAGTGCTTCAAGACCCCTGACCGCACCGTCAACTTCGAAGACATTGTTCTCCAAGAAGACCTTTCTTATCGTGAGCACCCAGTTGCTATTCTTGAAGAAACTGAGCGCAAGACTCGCAACAAGTCAACCAAATTCCTCAAAGTCAAGTGGTCACACCATTCCGACCGTGAAGCCACCTGGGAACGCGAGGATCACCCCCGTTCTGAGTACCCGGAGTTTTTCTAGTCCTAGATCTCGGGACGAGATCCTTTCGTAGTGGTGGAGTGTTGTAACACCCCGGATGTAATTTACCTTATATGTATCCCAACTCTTGTCGTTTCCGGCACTAAGTTATTTTATTTCTCTGCTGTCGGGTTATTGTCTCCGTGTGTTGTTGTCTTTGTCATGCATCTCATATCATGTCATCATGTGCATTGCATTCGCATACGTGCTCGTCTCATGCATCCGAGCATTTTCCCCGTTGTCCGTTTTGCATTCCGTCGCTCCTATGTCCTCCGGTGGTCCTTTCTACCTCTTTTCGTGTGTGGGGGTTAAACATTTCCGGATTGGACCGATACTTGCCATGTGGCCTTGGTTTACTACCGGTAGACCGCATGTCAAGTTTCGTGCCATTTGGACTGCGTTTGATACTCCAACGGTTAACCGAGGGACCGAAAAGGCCTCGTGTGTGTTGCAGCCCAACACCTCTCCAAACTGGCCCAAAACCCACCAAAAACCCCTCCATCGTCTAGAGCGTTCGATCACGATCACGTGGCCGAATACCGCACCTCATTTGGAGCTCCCTAGCTCCCTCTACGCCTATAAATAGACCCCCATTCCCAAATCACGGGTCTTCTTCCGCCGAAACCCTAATTTTTCCCTCCTCCGTGCACCGGACGTGTCCGGCCCGCGCCGGACAACGTCCACCGCCACCGCCACCCAACCATGCTTCGCCACCTATCCCGGGGGGACCGCTTCGCCGCCTCCCACCGACGCGGGCCCGCAGGCCCAGTGCCGGCCTTTCCCCACGCCCGACCGGGCCACAGCCTCCCCTCCGCCTGGCTCCTCGCGCGCCGCCCGAGCCCGGCTGCCGCCGCCCTATTCAACCTCGCCGCCGGCCGCCTCCGCCGCCTCACCGCGCGCCAGCGTCGTCTCCAGTCGCCGGTCACCGCCGCCACCTCGCCGAGCGCCGCGCCGCCCGGTCTCCTCCGCCGTCCTCGCCGCCCCTCGTCGACCCCGGCCGGCCACCGTGTCCCTGCAACTCCGGCGAGCTCCATCGGCAACTCCGGCGAACAGTGAACCCGATGAGTGCCTCGAAGTCTGCGCCCGGCTACAGTGTCCGGATCCTGATATGGATCTAGATCCGTTTTCGGTTGACCCTAACCCTAGTTCTCAGATATTTTATGCAATTTTTGGCATGCCATAACTCTGCATTCGTAGCTCCAATTCGTGCGTGTAGCATATCAAAATGTTCGCCTCGACGAGTACATAATTTCATCTCATTGCATCATTTTCATTTGAGCTGCTCTTGATGCCCAAAATGCTATTGGAAGAGGGCTATGTGATGAATTTGTCAGATCTGTTTCAGCAAATAGCCTTTTGTCATATTTGCCATGATTAATGTGTGCATGCTATGATCCTGAGCTCTACATGTGTTTTGTTATATGCCATGCCATCTTTACAGAGGTGCTTGCCATGTATTTTTGTGATATTTGTGGTGACTAGCACAAACTTGCAAAGTAGTGTAATCGTTGATGCTCATTTCAGGGACTTAGAATTTCACTAAGTCCTTGTCCTGATTTTGTTGTTATGCCATATGTTCATGTTGTTTCCTAGTGATCCGTGCCTCTTTTGAGGATGATCAGTAAGGATGTTTTGTTAATATTGTTGTGCTCTATCCATCCATGTATTTTTTTTGCATTTATGGAGCACCCTAGATTGAGTCAATCGAGCTCTACTTTTGCTATAAGATGATCCTGGCAGATTGTTTACATGTTTAGTGATTTTGCCGAGGATGTTGCTTTTGATCCGTGCATAATATGTTGTTGTTCTTGCCATGTCTAGCTTCTATGCTATGTCTTCTTGATGAGCGTATGCTTAGTTTGTCATGCTATGCTCTGTAGTGAGTGCATCGAGCTCGTAAACATGCCTACTCGTTAACAGTTTTGCATGCTCCAGTTTTTCCTGAATCTATTTGTGTTTTTGTTATGTTCACATGCTTGCAATTGTATTTTCTGATCCCTTTTGGCTCAAGGTCACTAAGGGACTTTTGTTAAGTGCTTTGGGTAGCTTTATGACATGCCTTGCCTTGCCATGCTAAGTTCATGTAGCATGTAGTTTTCATGCTCTAAAGTTTGCTTCCTGATGATAAATTCCAGACTTGTGTTAATTTCACCAAGTCTGAAACCTGTTATCATTTGCACTTTTGCCATGCTTGTTTGAATCTGTTAATGGATGAATTAGCCGTAGATCAGTGTTCATCTTTTGTTAAGAATCATGAGTGGATGCATGCCATGTATTTTTTTATCATGTTTGAGTTCTGTAGCATATTTATCTTGATGCATTTAGTTGGTCACTTGCTGATTATCGCAGACCGGTGCCATATTTGTTTTGCTTGCCATTTCCAAACCGTGCATCTGATTCCGGTGATCTTTATATCGATTTCAATCGAAATCACCTCACCTTTCCAGTGGCACTCTTGGATTTCCAAGTTGAGGCCAGGTTCAATCATTCCTTGTCAAATCTTACATATGCATCACATACCGCATCCCGCATATCATACCATGTTTGCATCATGTTGTTTGAGCATTGCACATGGTTGATTGCGTTCCTTTTTGCTTGTTGTTCTTGTTTGGGTAGAGACGAGAGATGATTTCATGAACGAGGAGCCCGTTGAGTTCGCTTATGAGGATCAAGTCAACTCTGACAACTTTGCAGGCAAGATGACCATACCCTCGAAATCACTTCTATCTTTGCTTGCTAGATGCTCGCTCTTTTGCTATGCCTATGTTACAATACCTACCACTTGCTTACCATGCCTCCCAAATTGCCATGTCAAACCTCTAACCCACCATGTCCTAGCAAACCCTTGTTTGTCTATGTTACCGCTTTGCTCAGTCACTCTTATAGCGTTGCTAGTTGCAGGTGAAGATTGGAGATCGTTCCTTGTTGGAACATTGTTTATTGTTGGGATATCACAATATTATCTTGTTATCTTAATGCATCTATATACTTGGTAAAGGGTGGAAGGCTCGGCCTTATGCCTGGTGTTTTGTTCCACTCTTGCCGCCCTAGTTTCCGTCATATCGGTGTTATGTTCCCGGATTTTGCATTCCTTAGACGGTTGGGTTATAATGGGAACCCCTTGACAGTTCGCCTTGAATAAAACTCCTCCAGGAATGCCCAACCTTGGTTTTACCTTTTGCCACCTAGCCTCTTTTTCCCTTGGGTTTCCGGAGCCCGAGGGTCATCTTTATTTAAACCCCCCTGGGCTAGTGCTCCTCTGACTATTTGTCCGACTGAGCTGCCTGCGGGGCCACCTCGAGGAAACTTGAGGGTTGGTTTTACTCATAGCTAGTCTCATCTGAGTGTGCCCTGAGAACGAGATATGTGTAGCTCCTATCGGGATTTGTCGACACATTCGGGTGGTGTTGCTGGACTTGTTTTACCATTGTCGAGGATGTCTTGTAACCGGGATGCCGAGTCTGATCGGATTGTCTTGGGAGAAGGAATATCCTTCGTTGACCGTGAGAGCTTGTGATGGGCTAAGTTGGGACTCCCCTGCAGGGATTTGAACTTTCGAAAGTCGTGCCCGCGGTTATGGGCAGATGGGAATTTGTTAATGTCCGGTTGTAGATAACATGAAACTTAACTTAATTAAAATGCATCAACCGTGTGTGTAACCGTGATGGTCTCTTCTTCGCGGAGTCCGGGAAGTGAACACGGTGTTGGAGTAATGCTTGAAGTAGGTTGTTCTAGGATCACTTCTTGATCATAGTTGTTCGACCGTGCTTTTGTCTTCTCTTCTCGCTCTCTTTTGCGAATAGGTTAGCCACCATATATGCTAGTCGCTTGCTGCAGCTCCACATCATACCTTGTCTTACCTATAAGCTCAAATAGTCTTGATTGCGAGGGTGCGAGATTGCTGAGTCCCCGTGACTCACAGTTTACTTCCAAACCAGATGCAGGGACCAATGATACCGTTCCAGACGATGCGCTTGAGCTCAAGTGGGAGTTCGAAGAAGACTCTCGTCGTTACTATGTGTCTTTCCCAGATGATCAGTAGTGGTGCCCAGTTGGGGCGATCGGGGATCGTGTCGCATGTGGGGGTTGATCTTTATTTTGGTACCGTAGTCGGACCATGAGTGTATTGGATGAATGTAATGTTATTCTTGTATTTGTGTGACGTGGCGAGTGTAAGCCAACTATGTATCTTTTCCCCTTCTATTTTTTTACATGGGTTGTTGTGAAGATTACCTTACTTGCGACATAGCTTTCAATGCGGTTATGCCTCTAAGTCGTGCTTCGACACGTAGGAGATATAGCCGCATCGAGGGTGTTACAGATAGTAGGAGCAGCAAGGCACGTATTGTATTGTTTCCATCGAGGATAAAAAGATGGGGTTTATATCATATTGCTTGAGTTTATCCCTCTACATCATGTCATCTTGCCTAATGCGTTACTCTATTCTTATGAACTTAATACTCTAGATGCATGTTGGATAGCAGTCGATGTGTGGAGTAATAGTAGTAGATGCAGAATCGTTTCGGTCTACTTGTCGCGGACGTGATGCCTATATGCATGATCATGCCTAGATATTCTCATAATTATGCACTTTTCTATCAATTGCTCGACAGTAATTTGTTTACCCACCGAAATATTTATGCTATCTTGAGAGAAGCCACTAGTGAAACCTATGGCCCCGGGTCTATTTTCCATCATATAAGTTTCCAATCTATTTTATTTTGCAACCTTTATTTTCCAATCTATATCATAAAAATACCAAAAATATTTATCTTGTTATCTCTATCAGATCTCACTCTCGTAAGTGATCGTGAAGGGACTGACAACCCCTTTATCACGTTGGTTGCGAGGTTCTTATTTGTTTGTGTAGGTGCGAGGTGACTTGCGTGTAGTCTCCTACTGGATTGATACCTTGGTTCTCAAAAACTAAGGGAAATACTTACGCTACTTTGCTGCATCACCCTTTCCTCTTCAAGGGAAAACCAACGTAGTGCTCAAGAGGTAGTAGGGGGGCGGCGCCCCCTGTAACGCCCTCGATGCGGCTATATCTCCCACGTGTCGAAGCATGACTTAGAGGCATAACCGCATTGAAAGCAATGTCGCAAGTGAGGTAATCTTCACACAACCCATGTAATACATATGGGAAAGAGATACATAGTTGGCTTACAATCGCCACTTCACACAATTACATGAATAAAGCATTACATCATCCAGATACAATCAAGGTCCGACTACGGAACCAAAATAAAAGAAGAACCCCAAATGCGACAAAGGTCCCCGATCGACCCCAACTGGGCTCCACTACTGATCAACTAGAACGAAACAACACAAAGGGCAAGATCTTCATCGAGCTCCTCCTTGAGCTTGGTTGCGTCATCTGCCCGGTAACATAGGCACCTGCAAACTGGTTTTGGAAGTATCTGTGAGCCACGGGGACTCAGCAATCTCGCACCCGCGAGATCAAGACTATTTAAGCTTATAGGAAGGATGGAGTAATGAGGTGGAGCTGCAGCAAGCGACTAGCATATATGGTGGCTAACATACGCAAATGAGAGCGAGAAGAGAAGGCAAAGCACGGTCGATAAAAGTATGATCAAGAAGTGATCCTATAGCAACCTACGTCAAGCATAACTCCAACACCGTGTTCACTTCCCGGACTCCGCCGGAAAGAGACCATCACGGTTACACACGCGGTTGATGTATTTTAATTGAGGTCAACTTCGGGTTTTCTACAACCGGACGTTAACAAATTCCCATCTGCCCATAACCGCGGGCACGGCTTTCGAAAGATAATACCCTGCAGGGGTGTCCCAACTTAGCCCATGACAAGCTCTCACGGTCAACGAAGGAATAGACCTCCACCCGAGACGTTCCGATCAGACTCGGTATCCCGGTACAACAAGACATTTCGACAGGGTAAAACTAAACCAGCAACACCGCCCGAATGTGCCGACAAATCCCGATAGGAGCTGCACATATCTCTTTCTCAGGGCACACTCAGATGAGCAATCCGTACAACTAAAACCAAACCTCGAGTTTCCCCGAGGGGGCGCTGCACAGGGCTCTAGTTCGGACCAACACTCAGAGGAGCACTGGCCCGGGGGGGGGGTTAGAATAAAGATGACCCTTGAGTCTGCAGAACCCAAGGGAAGGTGGTAGGTTGTTAGTGCAAATGGTAAAACCAATGTTGGGCATTGCTGGAGAAGCTTTACTTAAGGCGAACTGTCAAGGGGTTCCCATTATAGCCCAACCGTGTAAGGAACGCAAAATCCGGGAACATAACACCGATATGACGGAAACTAGGGCGGCAAGAGTGGAACAAAACACCAGGCATAAGGCCGAGCCTTCCACCCTTTACCAAGTATATAGATGCATTAATTAAATAAGATATATTGTGATATCCCAACAAGTAAACATGTTCCAACAAGGAACAACATCTCCATGTTCCAACAAGGAACAAACTTCAATCTTCACCTGCAACTAACAACGCTATAAGAGGGGCTGAGCAAAGCGGTAACATAGCCAATCAACGGTTTGCTAGGACATGGTGGGTTAGAGGTTTGACATGGCAATTTGGGAGGCTGACAAGCAAATGGTAGGCATCGTAGCATTGGCATGGCAAAAGAGCGAGCAAACTAGCATAGCAAAGATAGTGGTGATTTCGAGGGTATGATCATCTTGCCTGAGATCCCGCAAGGAAGAAGAACGAATCCAAGAAGAAGACAAACGGTCGTAGACGAACGAATCCTCACAACTCCGGAACGAAACCGAAGCTAACGAGAGAAGCAACCCGGAAAGAAACAAACAACATAGTAAACAAACATCACATAAACATGGCATGATGCGCAAACAAGTATGATGCATGTCCGGTTTAATGAGGCATGGCATGGCAAAGTGCAACAAACAATACTACAAGTTAAGTGGAGCTCAATATGCAACGAGGTGCATGTTGACGGAACACCACATCAATTATTTAGTTATCTCTCGTTTAAGGAACACAACAATATTAAGTGTGGTTAAACATGGCAAGAGGTGAAGCATAATATAAACTATACCATCTAAACAATTTAAATGGGGCCGGATATAAAAACAACAAATCCAGTAAATCCCCATATGCATTTAGCAATTTAATGCAACAACAAGTTTAAACATTTTAAATGTTGTTATCATGATGCGGATGACATATACAAGTTTTATGCAATTTTATGAAAATGTTGACATGAGCATGTTATGAAGCATTTGTCGCCATGGCGGAAGGAAAAAGGTGCCACGGCGGTGAAACGGAAAATGATGCCACGGCAACGTTCCGATGATCCGATAACTCATTGAGATACCGGTGCAAAAGAGCAAGTGTGCGGATGTGCGAAACATGCAGAAGATGGTGGGGTGATCCCGTCTACCGGGTTCCCACGGGATAGTGGCATGGAAACGAGTGACAAACGGACACGATGCAAAAACGGGCATCTCATACAACATGCATTCGGTCCACGGACATCGTCTCGGTGTTATACCTTCGAAGCGTGCGTTTCGGGCGGGTCGAGTTCGTAGAGGGAAGTAGTTGTTCACGGGTCGTCGAGGGAAGTAGAGGAAGTAATCGTTCAAGCGTCCGATGGTAATAGTACTCGGTCGTTTCAAAGAGGTACTTGGGGTCATTCGAACTTGCCGATCTCGTCATCTCGAAGGGGTACTTGACGTAATCCACCTCGGATGTAGTCGTACACGTGTAGTCGGACTTGACAAAAATGCACACCGGCTGCAGTCGTGGTACTTGACATTATCCGGGACGGTCTTGGTGTACCCGTGCGTAGAGGTACTGGCAGTTTTGTGTAGTCGATCTTGTCGGTCTTGACGATCCAAAATGAAGCAACACCAGTGCCTCGAGTGGCAGCAGCAAGGCGGCAAAGGAACCCTGGCCGGAGATGGTTTAGGCAGCGGCAAACCATGAGCAAGAAGGGGCTGTCGGGCCAAGGTTAGGCGAACAGCAGCGAGCAAGGCGGCAGTGAGGCGACGAGGGGGACAAGGGCGAGGCGACGTCGCGGGGTTGCGGGAGGCGAAGCCACACGGGCGGCGCGGCTGCTGGGGCTCCGACGAACTCCGGCCAAACGGAGGGGGCGAGCAGCGCGGGGCTCATGCTGGACGTAGAGGACGACGGATGCGAGCGCCGGTGCTCGAGGAGCTCCTCTCCTCGAGCGCTCGGGCGACGGGGACTTGGCGAGGAGGAGGCGCGGGAACGCCGGTTCCAACTGGGAACGAGGCGGGGCGAGCTGGAAGAAGGCAGCGGCGGCGGACTGGGCGCAGGAGATGGCGCGACGGGCGACGAGGAGGTCGGGGCTCCGGCCTGGCTCTCTCCTCCGGCGAGGGCGGAGCGCGGGAGCAAGGGGAGGCAGTGGCGACGAGCTCGAGGAGCTGCTGCCCTTGAGCGCTCGGGCGATGGGGACGGCTGGCGCCGGTGGAGGGAGGAGGCGACGCGGTCGCGCGCGAGGGAGAAAGAAGGGCGAGGTGGAGGCGCACCGGAGGGGAAGGGGAAGATCGAGGAGAGGGGGCGAGGGGATCGAGGGGAGCGGCCGCGAGAGGATCGGGCGCAGGAGGCTGCGGCGCTGGAGGAGGAACGAGGGGAGAGATGGGGTGCGTGGGGGCTGGGCTAGGGTTAGAGGCGGCTGGGCCTTGGGCCGGCTTAGGTAGGAGGGTTAGGTGGGCTGCGGCTGGAGAGGCCGGTTGGGTCGGCCCAAGTGGAGAGGAAATGGCCAGAGGCCTGGCTGGGCTTACCTCTCTCTTCTCTCTCTTATATTTTCTTTAACAGAAAAGCAAAAGAGAGAGGAAAAGAAAAGGAGGGTTAGGGAAAGAAAATGCGCAAGGGGATAATTTCCTTGGACTCACAAAATATGCTCGTACCAAGAAAAATAGAAAGAGGCATGATTGAAAGATTAAATTCAAACTCATTTGATTTAAATTCAAATGATTTGAATAGGAAGTGAGGTTTGGGAAGGTCCAAAAATGTTCGGATTTTTGGTGGAGCTCCGGAAAATGATGAAATAAATATTGGCAAGGTTGGAGACCAAACTTGAAGCAGAAAAGGAACGAAATTATTTTGTAAGTGTGTTTTGGTGATTCCAAAATAGTGGAATATTTAATATAGCTCCCTAATATTGGAGGATATGTTATAAAGAGAAGTCACCATGTGAGTCCCTCGATTTAAATGGATTGAAAAATCCATACAATTTATTTAGATGAGTTTTAAAAATTAAATGGCATGATGGCATGATGACATGATGCAATGCACATGATGCAAGGATGAATGCAACAAATAAAACAAATCACACGACGAAACTCGGAATAGCTGGAAGTCTTCTGGAGCGTCGGTCTCGGGGCGTTACAACACTCCACCACTACAAGAGGATCTCGTCCCGAGATCTAGGATGGCACCGGAGAGAAACGGAAGAGGAAGAGAAGAGGTAAAACTAAGTTGCTTCTTCGACCAATGAGTGAAACCAAAGAACCTTGAGAGGTTGAGCAATTGAAAGAAAGAATACAAAGGAGATGAACGAGATTGCAAACAATCCGTTAGAAAGAGGAAC
Source organism: Triticum aestivum (assembly GCF_018294505.1). Lineage (NCBI taxonomy): Eukaryota > Viridiplantae > Streptophyta > Magnoliopsida > Poales > Poaceae > Triticum > Triticum aestivum. The sequence goes on from NC_057812.1 coordinate 581,344,632, forward strand.
AAGGAACATTACAAGAACTTGAAGGTTGCAAAGACATGAATCAAGAGTTTAATGGACAAGATAGAATTCGAAACCACTCCGGTTAAAACAAGATGAGAGGGGAAGAATTCGGGCAGTACTCCGGTTGAACATGGAAGGAATAGAACATGAACTTGAGAAGATGGGATGATACTTGATGAAAATCAACAACACACTGCCTCCGGAACTATTGAAAGAATGGCACAATGGGTAAGAAGGATTTCAGACAGCTCTCCAGTTGAGGAAGGAGGGAAAACTTGATAAGATTAGAGAACTCGAATGAAAACACGACACTCCGGTTAAATGGATAAGCAAGAAAAGAACACGATCCTCACGAATCGAGATGGTGAGTGAAAAGAGCAACGTCACAATGCCTCCGAAAGAAATAATAGAAGATAAATCATTGGAATAACCGAATGGAGAAGAAAATGCCAACTTTTGCCACAAATGAGCTTGGAAAGCACCCTTCCAAGAAGGTTACAATGGGGTTGTTGGAAAACCAACAACGAAACGAATAAGCTTGTAGTGGGCTTATGGAAAACATCTCAAAATTATGAGGTGACAACCGGCCACTAACGGAAACAATTGCTTGCTTGAGATCAACGAAGAGATGAAAACTTCTTTCCACCAAGATGATAAGAGATAACTTGGATCATTGGCAAGCACCACAAATAGCAACATTCCCAATGGAAGGCTTTAGGTGAAATATGACACAAGATAACTCCAACGAACGAGGTTATGGATTTAAAAATAACTCATTCTTAACAACATGTGAATCATGGAACATGAACTCAAATTATCAAGAATGACATAATACCACCTCCAAAATATGGTAGAAAGAATTGCACTCCGGATTACCATATGAAGAAAGCTTGAGCTCCTTAGGAAAGAATCTCGATGAAAACTTTGAGAAGGGAATTAAATCCTTGATGAACCATCATGTAGAACCTCCATGAAGAACTCCGGTAAACAAAAGGAATGAAAAGAAAGAGAAATTGAAAACACAAGGTGAATCCTTGCAATGATTTAGATGGATCTCCGTGATAATTAGAGCTTGGAACTCCGGGAAAAAGAGAAGATGAAACAAATGAAACCGAGAATTTTAAGGGCCTCCGGAATAAAGAATTAATCACTTGGATGAACAAGAATAAGAATTATGTTATGCTTATCCTTCACCAATTAAATTGACGACAATCAACGGATTTGGCATACTACTTATTCTCGTAGAAAGGATTAAAAGAGATATAGCGTAAACTTGAGAAGGTCTTCAACGAACCACCGGTAGGATTGGAACAACAAATGAATTGATATGATGAACAAGGAAGAGAGATCTTGAAAGAACCACCGTAAGAATTGAAAATGATCGAAGTAGGGGTGCATCACCGGTAAGAATTAGCAAATGAACGAAGGTGCTTGAGACAAACTAGATACATGAGAACAAAGAGATCAAGAACTGATTAGAGGATATTCGATAGATGCACCGGCAAGATAGGAGAATGATAACTGACGGCTGAGAATGAATAAACCTGAATTGATGGACTCCGGATGACAAACTGAGAAGACTCTTGAATATCTCCTGATGGGTGAAAAAGATTCTCACAATCGAAAACAATTATGAGAGGATGGCAACAAGCTAGCACCATGAATCTTGAAGAGAATAGAGCAAGATTAAAGAGAAACTCTTCTTCGGTCTTCAAATGATGAGAATGACAACGAGAAACACCACCAAGAATTATTGAGGCACACCGGAAGAATCAAAAGCGAAGAGGTTGAGCCAACTATGAAAAGAATTTGAAAGATCTTGGAGAAAAGCATTTGACTAATGATAACTCATTCTTACGTCAAACTTGGAGAAGAATTTAGGATAGCTCTGGGAAAATAGAAGAGTCAGGTAAGATCCTGGGAAAAGACCTGTGGGTTAGGGCCCACTCAAAAGAACACCGTTGAAAAGATTTAAAAGAGATGTTGCACCGGTTGAATTAAATGACTTGAATGAGATACCAATCTCGAAAGAGCTTGAACGAATGCAGAGTGGAAACACGAATCTTCGAGATATCTTGAGCACTCCGGAATAACAAATAGCGAGAAGTGAATGATAATGAGGTGCACCGTCAAGAGAAGGTATTTGAAAACGAGAAAAGGGGATATAATCGACAAATCTTGACTTGAATCCACCAGAGAAGAAAAGAAAGAAGAATGACGAACTTGAAGCTCCGTTAGAAACTTCATGAGAATCACCGGATAAGAACATTGAAGGAAAAGAATGGAGAGACTTCACATGAATAAATGGATACTTGAAGAAGAAATCTTAGTCCTTGAAGAAAAACAAAAGGGAGGGAGGGTGGGGAAAACAAAGGCAACTTGGAGACGGATGAAACAAACACCGTTGAGAAGGAGTGATAAATGATCTTGCAAATGTTGACGTGAACGGATCCACTTGAGGAGAGACACACCGGTTAAAAAAAAGGATTGACAAGACAGACTCGATGATCAAGAAGGATTAGTATTCACATAGGAATATGAGAACACCATTTAGAAAAGGTATGGAATCAACATTTGACTTCGAAGCAACTCGAATACCACAACTCAAAACAAAACAAAGGATTGGCTTGCAAAATAAGCCAGAACAAACATATGATAGAGATTTCGTCCGAAGTTTTCGTGGTGGGGCCTACACGGGCTCGATCGTACAGCACCATCATGTACAAGGCAGTGCACATGACATACGAAGCGTCCCCGAGTCGGCATAGCCAAGGACTCTTTAAGACACAACGAGACCACTGTAAAACGACCGTGAATAGGCGGACCACTAGACGTCGAACCCCAATTTCATATCATACATCCGTCGGAAAGATATCCTAAGAGCTACTTGAATTCCCACCTATGAAACTCCCGAAATTTTCCGGTTATGCAATCAGGTGTTGGGGATACAGGGGAAGCATAATATCTCACCCAAAACTAACAAATCCTACATCCAGCTGTATCCATCCTTCAACACATAACCAAGAAACCTTCGGAAATCGTCTACCTCAACCTTCGAAAAGCATCCGTTATACAAGTCATGGCAATACTCCCGTACTCACCTCAGTACTGGGTTATCGGGGTTATCTCACCAACAACTGCATAAAAGAGATTTTCGATGTCGGCGTACTAAACTCAGGTATTCCAGAACTGCAACGATAAAATTATGATGACAACACCTCAGAGCTCAACTCCCCGGGACACTTCCACTAAACCCCTGACAGGAGGCACCAAGACAATGTTCTCATCATAAAACCATCGGAACGATTCCAAGATACCCGCGTGATCCTAAAATTTTTTAGTGAAATTTGAGAAGAGAAGAGTCAAAACTCTACGTCAGGATGCCTTACCAGAGCGATGAAGGAGACTGGGAAGTAAAAAGAATTCCTAAACTCTCCGATATATAATTCCTAAATGACTCAAAACATTTTTTCTAGACACAACTCGGCCGCTAAAAACGATCAAGCAGTGGGGCTCCTAAGGTCGGGGAAGGCTCTGATTACCAACTTGTAACGCCCTCGATGCGGCTATATCTCCCACGTGTCGAAGCACGACTTAGAGGCATAACCGCATTGAAAGCAATGTCGCAAGTGAGGTAATCTTCACACAACCCATGTAATACATAAGGGAAAGAGATACATAGTTGGCTTACAATCGCCACTTCACACAATTACATGAATAAAGCATTACATCATCCAGATACAATCAAGGTCCGACTACGGAACCAAAATAAAAGAAGAACCCCAAATGCGACAAAGGTCCCCGATCGACCCCAACTGGGCTCCACTACTGATCAACTAGAACGAAACAACACAAAGGGCAAGATCTTCATCGAGCTCCTCCTTGAGCTTGGTTGCGTCATCTGCCGGTAACATAGGCACCTGCAAACTGGTTTTGGAAGTATCTGTGAGCCACGGGGACTCAGCAATCTCGCACCCGCGAGATCAAGACTATTTAAGCTTATAGGAAGGATGGAGTAATGAGGTGGAGCTGCAGCAAGCGACTAGCATATATGGTGGCTAACATACGCAAATGAGAGCGAGAAGAGAAGGCAAAGCACGGTCGATAAAAGTATGATCAAGAAGTGATCCTATAGCAACCTACGTCAAGCATAACTCCAACACCGTGTTCACTTCCCGGACTCCGCCGGAAAGAGACCATCACGGTTACACACGCGGTTGATGTATTTTAATTAAGGTCAACTTCGGGTTTTCTACAACCGGACGTTAACAAATTCCCATCTGCCCATAACCGCGGGCACGGCTTTCGAAAGATAATACCCTGCAGGGGTGTCCCAACTTAGCCCATGACAAGCTCTCACGGTCAACGAAGGAATAGACCTCCACCCGAGACGTTCCGATCAGACTCGGTATCCCGGTACAACAAGACATTTCGACAGGGTAAAACTAAACCAGCAACACCGCCCGAATGTGCCGACAAATCCCGATAGGAGCTGCACATATCTCTTTCTCAGGGCACACTCAGATGAGCAATCCGTACAACTAAAACCAAACCTCGAGTTTCCCCGAGGGGGCGCTGCACAGGGCTCTAGTTCGGACCAACACTCAGAGGAGCACTGGCCCGGGGGGGGGGGGTTAGAATAAAGATGACCCTTGAGTCTGCAGAACCCAAGGGAAGGTGGTAGGTTGTTAGTGCAAATGGTAAAACCAATGTTGGGCATTGCTGGAGAGCTTTACTTAAGGCGAACTGTCAAGGGGTTCCCATTATAGCCCAACCGTGTAAGGAACGCAAAATCCGGGAACATAACACCGATATGACGGAAACTAGGGCGGCAAGAGTGGAACAAAACACCAGGCATAAGGCCGAGCCTTCCACCCTTTACCAAGTATATAGATGCATTAATTAAATAAGATATATTGTGATATCCCAACAAGTAAACATGTTCCAACAAGGAACAACATCTCCATGTTCCAACAAGGAACAAACTTCAATCTTCACCTGCAACTAACAACGCTATAAGAGGGGCTGAGCAAAGCGGTAACATAGCCAATCAACGGTTTGCTAGGACATGGTGGGTTAGAGGTTTGACATGGCAATTTGGGAGGCTGACAAGCAAATGGTAGGCATCGTAGCATTGGCATGGCAAAAGAGCGAGCAAACTAGCATAGCAAAGATAGTGGTGATTTCGAGGGTATGATCATCTTGCCTGAGATCCCGCAAGGAAGAAGAACGAATCCAAGAAGAAGACAAACGGTCGTAGACGAACGAATCCTCACAACTCCGGAACGAAACCGAAGCTAACGAGAGAAGCAACCCGGAAAGAAACAAACAACATAGTAAACAAACATCACATAAACATGGCATGATGCGCAAACAAGTATGATGCATGTCCGGTTTAATGAGGCATGGCATGGCAAAGTGCAACAAACAATACTACAAGTTAAGTGGAGCTCAATATGCAACGAGGTGCATGTTGACGGAACACCACATCAATTATTTAGTTATCTCTCGTTTAAGCTACCCAACAATATTAAGTGTTGTTAAACATGGCAAGAGGTGAAGCATAATATAAACTATACCATCTAAACAATTTAAATGGGGCCGGATATAAAAACAACAAATCCAGTAAATCCCCATATGCATTTAGCAATTTAATGCAACAACAAGTTTAAACATTTTAAATGTTGTTATCATGATGCGGATGACATATACAAGTTTTATGCAATTTTATGAAAATGTTGACATGAGCATGTTATGAAGCATTTGTCGCCATGGCGGAAGGAAAAAGGTGCCACGGCGGTGAAACGGAAAATGATGCCACGGCAACGTTCCGATGATCCGATAACTCATTGAGATACCGGTGCAAAAGAGCAAGTGTGCGGATGTGCGAAACATGCAGAAGATGGTGGGGTGATCCCGTCTACCGGGTTCCCACGGGATAGTGGCATGGAAACGAGTGACAAACGGACACGATGCAAAAACGGGCATCTCATACAACATGCATTCGGTCCACGGACATCGTCTCGGTGTTATACCTTCGAAGCGTGCGTTTCGGGCGGGTCGAGTTCGTAGAGGGAAGTAGTTGTTCACGGGTCGTCGCGGGAAGTAGAGGAAGTAATCGTTCAAGCGTCCGATGGTAATAGTACTCGGTCGTTTCGAAGAGGTACTTGGGGTCATTCGAACTTGCCGATCTCGTCATCTCGAAGGGGTACTTGACGTAATCCACCTCGGATGTAGTCGTACACGTGTAGTCGGACTTGACAAAAATGCACACCGGCTGCAGTCGTGGTACTTGACATTATCCGGGACGGTCCTGGTGTACCCGTGCGTAGAGGTACTAGCAGTTTTGTGTAGTCGATCTTGTCGGTCTTGACGATCCAAAATGAAGCAACACCAGTGCCTCGAGTGGCAGCAGCAAGGCGGCAAAGGAACCCTGGCCGGAGATGGTTTAGGCAGCGGCAAACCATGAGCAAGAAGGGGCTGTCGGGCCAAGGTTAGGCGAACAGCAGCGAGCAAGGCGGCAGTGAGGCGACGAGGGGGACAAGGGCGAGGCGACGTCGCGGGGTTGCGGGAGGCGAAGCCACACGGGCGGCGCGGCTGCTGGGGCTCCGACGAACTCCGGCCAAACGGAGGGGACGAGCAGCGCGGGGCTCATGCTGGACGCAGAGGACGACGGATGCGGGCGCCGGTGCTCGAGGAGCTCCTCTCCTCGAGCGCTCGGGCGACGGGGACTTGGCGAGGAGGAGGCGCGGGAACGCCGGTTCCAACTGGGAACGAGGCGGGGCGAGCTGGAAGAAGGCAGCAGCGGCGGACTGGGCGCAGGAGATGGCGCGACGGGCGACGAGGAGGTCGGGGCTCCGGCCTGGCTCTCTCCTCCGGCGAGGGCGGAGCGCGGGAGCAAGGGGAGGCAGTGGCGACGAGCTCGAGGAGCTGCTGCCCTTGAGCGCTCGGGCGACGGGGACGGCTGGCGCCGGTGGAGGGAGGAGGCGACGGGGTCGCGCGCGAGGGAGAAAGAAGGGCGAGGTGGAGGCGCACCGGAGGGGAAGGGGAAGATCGAGGAGAGGGGGCGAGGGGATCGAGGGGAGCGGCCGCGAGAGGATCGGGCGCAGGAGGCTGCGGCGCTGGAGGAGGAACGAGGGGAGAGATGGGGTGCATGGGGGCTGGGCTAGGGTTAGAGGCGGCTGGGCCTTGGACCGGCTTAGGTAGGAGGGTTAGGTGGGCTGCGGCTGGAGAGGCCGGTTGGGTCGGCCCAAGTGGAGAGGAAATGGCCAGAGGCCTGGCTGGGCTTACCTCTCTCTTCTCTCTCTTATATTTTCTTTAACAGAAAAGCAAAAAGAGAGAGGAAAAGAAAAGGAGGGTTAGGGAAAGAAAATGCGCAAGGGGATAATTTCCTTGGACTCACAAAATATGCTCGTACCAAGAAAAATAGAAAGAGGCATGATTGAAAGATTAAATTCAAACTCATTTGATTTAAATTCAAATGATTTGAATAGGAAGTGAGGTTTGGGAAGGTCCAAAAATGTTCGGATTTTTGGTGGAGCTCCGGAAAATGATGAAATAAATATTGGCAAGGTTGGAGACCAAACTTGAAGCAGAAAAGGAACGAAATTATTTTGTAAGTGTGTTTTGGTGATTCCAAAATAGTGGAATATTTAATATAGCTCCCTAATATTGGAGGATATGTTATAAAGAGAAGTCACCATGTGAGTCCCTCGATTTAAATGGATCGAAAAATCCATACAATTTATTTAGATGAGTTTTAAAAATTAAATGGCATGATGGCATGATGACATGATGCAATGCACATGATGCAAGGATGAATGCAACAAATAAAACAAATCACACGATGAAACTCGGAATAGCTGGAAGTCTTCTGGAGCGTCGGTCTCGGGGCGTTACACCCCCTTTCCTTCCTCCCTCTCTCCCCCTTCCTTCTCTCCTAGTCCAACTAGGGAAGGGGGGAATCCTACTCCCGGTGGGAGTAGGACTCCTCCAGGGCGCGCCATAGAGGGCCGGCCCTCCCCCCTCCTCCACTCCTTTATATACGGGGGAGGGAGGCACCCCATAGACAAACAAGTTAACATTGTCTTAGCCATGTGCGGTGCCCCCCTCCACCATAATCCACCTTGGTCATATCATTGCAGTGCTTAGGCGATACCATGCGTCGGTAGCTTCATCATCACCGTCATCACGCCGCCGTGCTGACGAAAGCTCTCCCTCGACACTCAGCTGGATCAAGAGTTCATGGGATGTCACCGAGCTGAACGTGTGCAGATCACAGAGGTGTCGTACTTTCGGTACTAGGATCGGTCGGATCATGAAGACGTATGAGTACATCAACCGCGTTGTCATAACGCTTCCTCTTACGGTCTACGAGGGTACGTAGACAACACTCTTCCCCTCTCGTTGCTATGCATCACCATGATAGATCTTGCGTGTGCGTAGAATTTTTTTTGAAATTACTGCATTCCCAACAGTACTTCCTCTGTCTAGGTGTATAAGTCACCTTACGAAAACCAAATAATCCCGAAACACTTAAGCCCGGTGCATTAACTCCCACCTCGTTTCTTATTTGTTGACATATCAACCAATAAGAGATGTGGGACGTGCATGCTTTCAATGACTTGAGACTACCAAACACGACATGTAGTGGTTAGAGCATTGCATGTAATGCTATCAATTAGCAAATAAAATAAAATTCTCTTGTTTTCCCCTTCATCTTGGTCACGGTGCACAACCTAAAATGACTTATTCACCTAGACGGAGGGAGTATTGTTAATCTTATCAATAGTCAAAGGCGGTCTTGAAAAGCGCATTAGGCCCTATATAGATGGAAGGAGGGAGTACACGTTTTCTCTATTATTTTAGTGTGATATTGATGGTGTCATGGCCCCGGGGTGCCTCGTGCTACATGAAGCCGACCCATCAAGCCGGCCGAGCGCCCCCCCCCCCCCCCCCGGTCGGTACACGCCTTGTGCCATCGTTATCCCGGAACGTGGGCTCGCTAGAAGAAAGGACCCGGAGTACTTGGATCCCAAGACAAGGAAGCCGACATCCTAGGAGGATTAGATTGTCTAGGAATTCCTTCACCGCCTTAGATTGGCTAGGACTCTTGCAAACCCTAGACTCCAAGTATCCTTTATAAGCCTGGGCAGGGCTTGTCGATAAGGGCAACCAATCGCATACCTACCATCACCCATTGATTCACCATTTTACCTCCAAAGTGAGGGCCCAAACCTAGGTAATCTGTTCTCCTAGTCCCCCGTTTGTCCTTTCCATCTAGTCACAACACTCCATCGAAGGGTCCGCCGGATTTCACTTCGTCAGTGATGCAATGGGTTGCATTGGCCAGGACCAAGATCTAGATGGGATCCTTCAACTATTTTTGAAGGAAATATGCCCTAGAGGCAATAATAAAGTTGTTATTTATATTTCCTTATATCATGATAAATGTTTATTATTCATGCTAGAATTGTACTAATTGGAAACTTAGTACATGTGTGAATACATAGACAAACAGAGTGTCACTAGTATGCCTCTACTTGACTAGCTCGTTAATCAAAGATGGTTAAGTTTCCTAGCCATGGACAAAGATTTGTCATTTGATGAACGGGATCACATCATTAGAGAATGATGTGATTTACTTGACCCATCTGTTATTTTAGCACAATGATCGTTTAGTTTACTGTTATTGCTTTCTCCATGACTTATACATGTTCCTATGACTATGAGATTATGCAACTCCCGAATACCGGAGGAACACCTAGTGTGCTATCAAACATCACAACGTAACTGGGTGACTATAAAGATGCTCTACAGGTGTCTCCGATGGTGTTTGTTGAGTGGCATAGATCGAGATTAGGATTTGTCACTCTGTGTATCGGAGAGATATCTCTAGGCCCTCTCGATAATGCACATCACTATAAGCCTTGCAAGCAATGTGACTAATGAGTTAGTTGCGGGATGATGCATTAAGGAACGAGTAAAGGGACTTGCCGGTAACGAGATTGAGCTAGGTATTGAGATACCGACGATCGAATCTCGAGCAAGTAACGTACTGATGACAAAGGGAACAATGTATGTTGTTATGCGGTTTAACCGATAAAGATCTTCGTAGAATATGTAGGAACCAATATGAGCATCCAGGTTCCGCTATTGTTTATTGACCGGAGACATGCCTCGGTCATGTCTACATAGTTCTCGAACCCGTAGGGTCCGCACGCTTAACGTTCAGTGACAATCGGTATTATGAGTTTATGTGTTTTGATGTACCGAAGGTTGTTCGGAGTCCCAGATGTGATCACGGGCATGACGAGGAGTCTCGAAATGGTCGAGACATAAAGATCTATATATTGGAAGCATATGTTTGGACATCAGAATGGTTCCGGGTGAGGTCGGGAATATACCAGAGTACTGGGAGGTTATTGGAACCCCCCGGGAAGTATATGGGACTTATTGGGCCATAGTGGGAGAGTGGAGAAGGGAGCCTAGGAGGGGGCGCCCCCCCCCCATGCCCAATCCAAATTGGGTTGGGGCTGCCCCCCCCCTTTCCTTCCCCCCCTCTCTGCCCCTTCCTTCCTCTCCTAATCCAAAGTAGAGGACGTCTAACTTGTTTTTGCAGGGAATGTTGTGATGTGATATGGTCAAGACATGATGCTAAATTTTATTGTATGACATGATCATGTTTTGTAACAGAGTTGTCGGCAATTGGCAGGAGCCATATGGTTGTCGCTTTATTGTATGAAATGCAATCGCCATGTAATTGCTTTACTTTATCACTAAGCGGCAGCGATAGTCGTAGAAGCAATAGTTGGCGAGACGACAACGATGCTTCGATGGAGATCAAGGTGTCAAGCCAGTGACGATGGTGATCATGACAGTGCTTTGGAGATGGAGATCAAAGGCACAAGATGATGATGGCCATATCATATCACTTATATTGATTGCATGTGATGTTTATATTTTATGCATCTTATTTTGCTTAGTTTGACGGTAGCATTATAAGATGATCTCTCACTAAATTTCAAGGTACAAGTGTTCTCCCTGAGTATGCACCGTTGCTACAGTTCGTCGTGCCGAGACACCACGTGATGATCGGGTGTGATAAGCTCTACATTCACATACAATGGGTGCAAGCCAGTTTTGCACACGCGGAATACCCGAGTTAAACTTGACGAGCCTAGCATATGCAGATATGGCCTCGGAACACTGAGACCGAAAGGTCAAGCGTGAATCATTTAGTAGATAGGATCAACATACTGATGTTCACCATTGAAAACTACTCCATCTCACGTGATGATCAGACATGGTTTAGTTGATATGGATCACATGATAACTTAGATGATTAGAGGGATGCCTATCTAAGTGGGAGTTCTTAAGTAATTTGATTAATTGAACTTTAATTTATCATGAACTAAGTACCTGATAGTATTTTGCATGTCTATCTTGTTGTAGATAGATGGCCCATGCTGTTGTTCCGTTGAATTTTAATGCGTTCCTAGAGAAAGCTAAGTTGAAAGATGATGGTAGCAACTACACGGACTGGGTCCGTAACTTGAGGATTATCCTCATTGTTGCACAGAAGAATTACGTCCTGGAAGCACCACTAGGTGACAAACCCACTGCAGGAGCAACGCCAGATGTTATGAACACCTGGCAGAGCAAAGCTGATGACTACTCAATAGTTCAGTGTGCCATGTTTTACGGATTAGAACTGGGACTTCAACGATGTTTTGAATGTCATGGAGCATATGAGATGTTCCAGGAGTTGAAGTTAATATTTCAAGCAAATGCCCGAATTGAGAGATATGAAGTCTCCAATAAGTTCTACAACTGCAAAATGGAGGAGAATAGTTCTGTCAGTGAACATATGTTGGGTTTCATAGTAATTTCAAAAAATTTCCTACGCACACGCAAGATCATGTGATGCATAGCAACAAGAGGGGAGAGTGCTGTCTATGTACCCATGCAGACCGACTGCGGAAGCGTTGACACAACGTAGAGGAAGTAGTCGTACATCTTCACGATCCAACTGATCAAGCACCGAAACTACGGCACCTCCGAGTTCGAGCACACGTTCAGCTCGATGACGATCCCCGGACTCCGATCCGGCAAAGTGTCGGGGAAGAGTTCCGTCAGCACGACGGCGTGGTGATGATCTTGATGTACTACAGCAGCAGGGCTTCGCCTAAACTCCGCTACAGTATTATCGAGGACTATGGTGGCTGGGGCGCCGCACACGGCTAAGGAATAGATCACGTGGATCAACTTGTGTGTTTCTAGGGTGCCTCTGCCTCAGTATATAAAGGAGCCAAGGGGGAGGGGGCCGCCGGCCAGGAGGTGGGCGCAGGAGGAGTCGTACTCCTCCCGGGAGTAGGACTCCCTCCCCCAATCCTAGTTGGACTAGGATTCCCCGAGGGGGAAAGAGGGAGAGGGGGGCCGGCCACCTCTCCTAGTACTAATAGGACTAGGGGAGGGGGGAGGCGCGTGGCCACCTTGGGCTGCCCCTTTCTCCTTTCCACTAAAGCCCACTAAGGCCCATATGGCTCCCGGGGGGGGGGGGGGTTCCGGTAACCTCCCGGCACTCCGGTAAAATCCCAATTTCACCCGGAACACTTCCGATGTCCAAATATAGGCTTCCAATATATCAATCTTTATGTCTTGGCCATTTTGAGACTCCTCGTCATGTCCGTGATCACATCCGGGACTCCGAACAACCTTCGGTACATCAAAATGCATAAACTCATAATAAAACTGTCATCGTAACCTTAAGCGTGCGGACCCTACGGGTTCGAGAACAATGTAGACATGACCGAGACATGTCTCCGGTCAATAACCAATAGCGGGACCTGGATGCCCATATTGGCTCCTACATATTCTACGAAGATCTTTATCGGTCAGACCGCATACAACATACGTTGTTCCCTTTGTCATCGGTATGTTACTTGCCTGAGATTCGATCGTCGGTATCCAATACCTAGTTCAATCTCGTTACCGGCAAGTCTCTTTACTCGTTCTGTAATACATCATCCCGCAACTAACTCATTGGTTGCAATGCTTGCAAGGCTTATGTGATGTGTATTACCGAGAGGGCCCAGAGATACCTCTCCGACAATCGGAGTGACAAACCCTAATCTCGAAATAGGCCAACCCAACATGTACCTTTGGAGACACCTGTAGTACTCCTTTATAATCACCCAGTTACGTTGTGACGTTTGGTGGTACCCAAAGTGTTCCTCCGGTAAACGGGAGTTGCATAATCTCATAGTTATAGGAACATGTATAAGTCATGAAGAAAGCAATAGCAACATACTAAACGATCGGGTGCTAAGCTAATGGAATGGGTCATGTCAATCAGATCATTCTCTTAATGATGTGATCCCGTTAATCAAATAACAACTCATTGTTCATGGTTAGGAAACATAACCATCTTTGATTAACGAGCTAGTCAAGTAGAGGCATACTAGTGACACTTTGTTTGTCTATGTATTCACACATGTATTATGTTTCCGGTTAATACAATTCTAGCATGAATAATAAACCTTTATCATGATTATAAGGAAATAAATAATAACTTTATTATTGCCTCTAGGGCATATTTCCTTCAGTCTCCCACTTGCACTAGAGTCAATAATCTAGATTACACCGTAATGATTTTAACACCCATGGAGCCTTGGTGTTGATCATGTTTTGCTCGTGGTAGAGGCTTAGTCAACGGGTCTGCAACATTCAGATCCGTATGTATCTTGCAAATCTCTATGTCTCCCACCTGGACTAGATCCCGGATGGAATTGAAGCATCTCTTGATGTGCTTGGTTCTCTTGTGAAATCTGGATTCCTTTGCCAAGGCAATTGCACCAGTATTGTCACAAAAGATTTTCATTGGACCCGATGCACTAGGTATGACACCTAGATCGGATATGAACTCCTTCATCCAGACTCCTTCGTTCGCTGCTTCTGAAGCAGCTATGTACTCCGCTTCACATGTAGATCCCGCTACGACGCTTTGTTTAGAACTGCACCAACTGACAGCTCCACCGTTTAATGTAAACACGTATCCGGTTTGCGATTTAGAATCGTCCGGATCAGTGTCAAAGCTTGCATCAACGTAACCATTTACGACGAGCTCTTTGTCACCTCCATATACGAGAAACATATCCTTAGTCCTTTTCAGGTATTTCAGGATGTTCTTGACCGCTGTCCAGTGATCCACTCCTGGATTACTTGGTACCTCCCTGCTAGACTTATAGCAAAGCACACATCGGGTCTGGTACACAGCATTGCATACATGATAGATCCTATGGCTGATGCATAAGGGAACATCTTTCATATTCTCTCTATCTTCTGCAGTGGTCGGGCATTGAGTCTTACTCAACTTCACACCTTGTAACACAGGCAAGAATCCTTTCTTTGCTTGATCCATTTTGAACTTCTTCAAAATCTTGTCAAGGTATGTGCTTTGTGAAAGTCCAATTAAGCGTCTTGATCTATCTCTATAGATCTTTATGCCTAATATGTAAGCAGCTTCACCGAGGTCTTTCATTGAAAAACTCTTATTCAAGTATCCCTTTATGCTATCCAGAAATTCTATATCATTTCCAATTAGTAATATGTCATCCACATATAATATCAGAAATGCTACAGAGCTCCCACTCACTTTCTTGTAAATACAGGCTTCTCCGAAAGTCTGTATAAAACCAAATGCTTTGATCACACTATCAAAGCGTTTATTCCAACTCCGAGAGGCTTGCACCAGTCCATAAATGGATCGCTGGAGCTTGCACACTTTGTTAGCTCCTTTTGGATCGACAAAACCTTCTGGTTGCATCATATACAACTCTTCTTCCAGAAATCCATTCAGGAATGCAGTTTTGACATCCATTTGCCAAATTTCATAATCATAAAATGCGGCAATTGCTAACATGATTCGGACAGACTTAAGCATCGCTACGGGTGAGAAGGTCTCATCGTAGTCAACCCCTTGAACTTGTCAAAAACCTTTTGCGACAAGTCGAGCTTTGTAGACAGTAACATTACCGTCAGCGTCAGTCTTCTTCTTGAAGATCCATTTATTCTCAATTGCTTGCCGATCATCGGGCAAGTCAACCAAAGTCCATACTTTGTTCTCATGCATTGATCCCATCTCAGATTTCATGGCTTCAAGCCATTTTGCGGAATCTGGGCTCACCATCGCTTCTTCATAGTTCGTAGGTTCATCATGATCTAGTAGCATGACTTCCAGAACAGGATTACCGTACCACTCTGGCGCGGATCTTACTCTGGTTGATCTACGAGGTTCAGTAGTATCTTGATCTGAAGTTTCATGATCATTATCATTAGCTTCCTCACTAACTGGTGTAGGTGTCACTGGAACGGTTTTCTGTGATGTACTACTTTCCAGTAAGGGAGCAGGTATAGTTACCTCGTCAAGTTCTACTTTTCTCCCACTCACTTCTTTCGAGAGAAACTCCTTCTCTAGAAAGTTTCTGAATTTAGCAACAAAAGTCTTGCCTTCGGATCTGTGATAGAAGGTGTATCCAATAGTTTCCTTTGGATATCCTATGAAGACACATTTCTCTGATTTGGGTTCGAGCTTATCAGGTTGAAGCTTTTTCACATAAGCATCGCAGCCCCAAACTTTCAGAAACGACAACTTTGGTTTCTTGCCAAACCATAGTTCATAAGGCATCGTCTCAATGGATTTTGATGGTGCCCTATTTAACGTGAATGCGGCCGTCTCTAGAGCGTATCCCCAAAACGATAGCGGTAAATCAGTAAGAGACATCATAGATCGCACCATATCTAGTAAAGTACGATTACGACGTTCGGACACACCATTACGCTGTGGTGTTCCGGGTGGCGTGAGTTGCGAAATTATTCCATAATTTTTCAAATGTACACCAAACTCATAACAAATATACTCCTCCACGATCAGATTGTAGAAACTTTATTTTCTGGTTACGATGATTTTCAACTTCACTCTGAAATTCCTTGAACTTTTCAAATGTTTCAGACTTATGTTTCATTAAGTAGATATACCCATATCTGCTTAAATCATCTGTGAAGGTGAGAAAATAACGATATCCGCCACGAGCCTCAATATTCATCGGACCACATACATCTGTATGTATGATTTCCAACAAATCTGTTGCTCTCTCCATAGTACCGGAGAACGGTGTTTTGGTCATCTTGCCCATGAGGCACGGTTCGCAAGTACCAAGTGATTCATAATCAAGTGGTTCCAAAAGTCCATCAGAATGGAGTTTCTTCATGCGCTTTACACCGATATGACCTAAATGGCAGTGCCACAAATAAGTTGCACTCTCATTATCAACTCTGCATCTTTTGGCTTCAACATTATGAATATGTGTGTTACTACTATCGAGATTCAACAAGAATAGACCACTCTTCAAGGGTGCATGACCATAAAAGATATTACTCATATAAATAGAACAACCATTATTCTCTGATTTAAATGAATAACCGTCTCGCATCAAACAAGATCCAGATATAATGTTCATGCTTAACGCTGGCACCAAATAACAATTATTTAGGTCTAATACTAATCCCGAAGGTAGATGTAGAGGTAGCGTGCCGACGGCGATCACATCGACTTTGGAACCGTTTCCCACGCGCATCGTCACCTCGTCCTTAACCAATCTTCGCTTGATCCGTAGTCCCTGTTTCGAGTTGCAAATATTAGCAACAGAACCAGTATCAAATACCCAGGTGCTACTGCGAGCATTAGTAAGGTACACATCAATAACATGTATATCACATATACCTTTGTTCACCTTGCCATCCTTCTTATCCGCCAAATACTTGGGGCAGTTCCGCTTCCAGTGACCAGTCTGCTTGCAATAGAAGCACTCAGTTTCAGGCTTAGGTCCAGGTTTGGGTTTCTTCTCTTGAGTAGCAACTTGCTTGCCGTTCTTTTTGAAGTTCCCCTTCTTCTTCCCTTTGCCCTTTTTCTTGAAACTAGTGGTCTTGTTGACCATCAACACTTGATGCTCCTTCTTGATTTCTACCTCCGCAGCTTTCAGCATTGCGAAGAGCTCGGGAATAGTCTTGTTCATCCCTTGCATATTATAGTTCATCACGAAGCTCTTGTAGCTTGGTGGCAGTGATTGAAGAATTCTGTCAATGACGCAATCATCTGGAAGATTAACTCCCAATTGAATCAAGTGATTATTATACCCAGACATTTTGAGTATATGCTCACTGACAGAACTGTTTCTCCTCCATCTTGCAGCTATAGAACTTATTGGAGACTTCATATCTCTCAATCCGGGCATTTGCTTGAAATATTAACTTCAACTCCTGGAACATCTCATATGCTCCATGACGTTCAAAACGTCGTTGAAGTCCCGATTCTAAGCCGTAAAGCATGGCACACTGAACTATCGAGTAGTCATCAGCTTTGCTCTGCCAGACGTTCATAACATCCGGCGTTGCTCCTGCAGCAGGCCTGGCACCCAGCGGTGCTTCCAGGACGTAATTCTTCTGTGCAGCAATGAGGATAATCCTCAAGTTACGGACCCAGTCCGTGTAATTGCTACCATCATCTTTCAACTTTGCTTTCTCAAGGAACGCATTAAAATTCAACGGAACAACAGCACGAGCCATCTATCTACAATCAAACATAAACAAGCAAGATACTAATCAGGTACTAAGTTTCATGATAAATTTAAGTTCAGTTAATCAAATTAATTAAAGAACTCCCACTTAGATAGACATCCCTCTAATCCTCTAAGTGATTACGTGATCCAAATCAACTAAACCATAACCGATCATCACGTGAGATGGAGTAGTTTTCAATGGTGAACATCGTTATGTTGATCATATCTACTATATGATTCACGCTCGACCTTTCGGTCTCCGTGTTCCGAGGCCATATCTGTATATGCTTGGCTCGTCAAGTATAACCTGAGTATTCCGCGTGTGCAACTGTTTTGCACCCGTTGTATTTGAACGTAGAACCTATCACACCCGATCATCACGTGGTGTCTCAGCACGAAGAACTTTCGCAACGGTGCATACTCAGGGAGAACACTTCTTGATAATTTAGTGAGAGATCATCTTATAATGCTACCGTCAATCAAAGCAAGATAAGATGCATAAAAGGATAAACATCACATGCAATCAATATAAGTGATATGATATGGCCATCATCATCTTGTGCTTGTGATCTCCATCTCCGAAGCACCGTCGTGATCACCATCGTCACCGGCGTGACACCTTGATCTCCATCGTAGCATCGTTGTCGTCTCGCCAAGCTTGTGCTTCTACGACTATCGCTACCGCTTAGTGATAAAGTAAAGCATTACATCGCGATTGCATTGCATACAATAAAACGACAACCATAAGGCTCCTGCCAGTTGCCGATAACTCGGTTACAAAACATGATCATCTCATACAATAAAATTCAGCATCATGTCTTGACCATATCACATCACAACATGCCCTGCAAAAACAAGTTAGACGTCCTCTACTTTGTTGTTGCAAGTTTTACGTGGCTGCTACGGGCTTAAGCAAGAACCAATCTCACCTACGCATCAAAACCACAACGATAGTTTGTCAAATAGACTCCGTTTTAACCTTCGCAAGGACCGGGCGTAGCCATACTTGGTTCAACTAAAGTTGGAGAGACAGTCGCCCGCAAGCCACCTATGTGCAAAGCACGTCGGGGGAACCGGTCTCGCGTAAGTGTACGCGTAATGTTCGTCCGGGTCGTCTCGTCCAACAATGCCGCCGAACCAAAGTATGACATGCTGCTAGGCAGTATGACTTATATCGCCCACAACTCACTTGTGCTCTACTCGTGCATATAACATCAACATAAATAACCTAGGCTCGGATGCCACTGTTGGGTTTCGTAGTAATTTCAAAAAAATTCCTACGCACACGCAAGATCATGTGATGCATAGCAACGAGAGGGGAGAGTGCTGTCTACGTACCCACGCAGACCGACTGCGGAAGCGTTGACACAACGTAGAGGAAGTAGTCATATGTCTTCACGATCCAACCGATCAAGCACCGAAACTACGGCACCTCCGAGTTCGAGCACACGTTCAGCTCGATGACGATCCCCGGACTCCGATCCAGCAAAGTGTCGGGGAAGAGTTCCATCAGCACGACGGCGTGGTGATGATCTTGATGTACTACAGCAGCAGGGCTTCGCCTAAACTCCACTATAGTATTATCGAGGACTATGGTGGCTGGGCCGCCACACACGGCTAAGGAATAGATCACGTGGATCAACTTGTGTGTTTCTGGGGTGCCTCTGCCTCAGTATATAAAGGAGCCAAGGGGGAGGGGGCCGCCGGCCAGGAGGTGGGCGCAGGAGGAGTCCTACTCCTCCCGGGAGTAGGACTCCCCCCCCCCCAATCCTAGTTGGACTAGGATTCCCCGAGGGGGAAAGAGGGAGAGGGGGGCCGGCCACCTCTCCTAGTCCTAATAGGACTAAGGGAGTGGGGAGGCGCGCGGCCACCTTGGGCTGCCCCTTTCTCCTTTCCACTAAAGCCCACTAAGGCCCATATGGCTCCCGGGGGGGTTCCGGTAACCTCCCGGTACTCCGGTAAAATCCCGATTTCACCTGGAACACTTCTGATGTCCAAATATAGGCTTATAATGTATCAATCTTTATGTCTTGACCATTTCGAGACTCCTCGTCATGTCCGTGATCACATCCGGGACTCCGAACAACCTTCGGTACATCAAAATGCATAAACTCATAATAAAACTGTCATCGTAACC
Organism: Triticum aestivum; assembly: GCF_018294505.1. NCBI lineage: Eukaryota > Viridiplantae > Streptophyta > Magnoliopsida > Poales > Poaceae > Triticum > Triticum aestivum. The sequence goes on from NC_057812.1 coordinate 581,364,387, forward strand.
TTAAGCGTGCGGACCCTACGGGTTCGAGAACAATGTAGACATGACCGAGACATGTCTCCGGTCAATAACCAATAGCGGGACCTGGATGCCCATATTGGCTCCTACATATTCTACGAAGATCTTTATCGGTCAGACCGCATAACAACATACGTTGTTCCCTTTGTCATCGGTATGTTACTTGCCCGAGATTCGATCGTCGGTATCCAGTACCTAGTTCAATCTCGTTACCGGCAAGTCTCTTTACTCATTCTGTAATACATCATCCCTCAACTAACTCATTGGTTGCAATGCTTGCAAGGCTTATGTGATGTGTATTACTGAGAGGGCCCAGAAATACCTCTCCGACAATCGGAGTGACAAAACCTAATCTCGAAATAGGCCAACCCAACATGTACCTTTGGAGACACCTGTAGTACTCCTTTATAATCACCCAGTTACGTTGTGACGTTTGGTGGTACCCAAAGTGTTCCTCCGGTAAACGGGAGTTGCATAATCTCATAGTTATAGGAACATGTATAAGTCATGAAGAAAGCAATAGCAACATACTAAACGATCGGGTGCTAAGCTAATGGAATGGGTCATGTCAATCAGATCATTCTCTTAATGATGTGATCCCGTTAATCAAATAACAACTCATTGTTCATGGTTAGGAAACATAACCATCTTTGATTAACGAGCTAGTCAAGTAGAGGCATACTAGTGACACTTTGTTTGTCTATGTATTCACACATGTATTATGTTTCCGGTTAATACAATTCTAGCATGAATAATAAACCTTTATCATGATTATAAGGAAATAAGTAATAACTTTATTATTGCCTCTAGGGCATATTTCCTTCAACATATACTCAGAATGTCTGGGTACCACAACCACTTGACTCAACTGGGAGTTAATCTACCTGATGATAGTGTCATTGATAGAGTTCTTCAATCACTGCCACCAAGCTACAAGAGCTTCGTGATGAACTATAATATGCAAGGGATGGATAAGATGATTCCCGAGCTCTTCGCAATGCTAAAGGCTGCGGAGGTAGAAATCAAGAAGGAGCATCAAGTGTTGATGGTCAACAAGACCACCAGTTTCCAGAAAAAAGGTAAAGAGAAGAAGGGGAACTTTAAGAAGAACGGCAAGCAAGTTGCTGCTCAAGTGAAGAAGCCCAAGTCTGGACCTAAGCCTGAGACTGAGTGCTTCTACTGCAAAGGGACTGGTCACTGGAAGCGGAACTGCCCCTAGTATTTGGTGGAGAAGAAGGATGGCAAAGTGAAAGGTATATTTGATATACATGTTATTGATGTGTACCTTACTAATGCTTGCAGTAGCACCTGGGTATTTGATACTGGTTCAGTTGCTAATATTTGCAACTCGAAACAGGGGCTACGGATTAAGGGAAGATTGGCTAAGGACGAGGTGACGATGCGCGTGGGAAATGGTTACAAAGTCGATGTGATCGCCGTCGGCATGCTACCTCTACATCTACCTTTGGGATTAGTATTAAACCTAAATAATTGTTATTTGGTGCCAGCATTGAGCATGAACATTATATCTGGATCTTGTTTGATGCGAGATGGTTATTCATTTAAATCAGAGAATAATGGTTGTTCTATTTATATGAGTAATATCTTTTATGGTCATGCACCCTTGATGAGTGGTCTATTTTTACTAAATCTTGATAGTAGTGATACACATGTTCATAGTATTGAAGCCAAAAGATATAAGATTAATAATGATAGTGCAACTTATTTGTGGCACTGTCATCTAGGTCATATTGGTGTAAAGCGCATGAAGAAACTCCATGCTGATGGGCTTTTGGAATCACTTGATTATGAATCACTTGATGCTTGTGAACCATGCCTCATGGGCAAGATGACTAAGACTCCGTTCTCCGGAACAATGGAGCGAGCAACAGACTTGTTGGAAATAATACATACTGATGTATGTGGTCCAATGAGTATTGATGCTCGCGGTGGGTATCGTTATTTTCTTACCCTCACAGATGATTTGAGCAGATATGGGTATATCTACTTGATGAAAGATAAGTCTGAAACATTTGAAAAGTTCAAAGAATTTCAGAGTAAAGTGGAAAATCATCGTAACAAGAAAATTAAGTTTCTACGATCTGCTCGTGGAGGTGAATATTTGAGTTATGAGTTTGGTCTTCATTTGAAACAATGCGGAATAGTTTCGCAACTCACGCCACCTGGAACACCACAACATAATGGTGTGTCCGAACATCATAACTGCACTTTATTAGATATGGTGCGATCTATGATGTCTCTCACTGATTTACCGCTATCATTTTGGGGTTATACTTTAGAGACGGCTGCATTCACATTAAATAGGGAACCATCGAAATCCGTTAAGACGATGCCTTATGAACTATGGTTTGGCAAGAAACCAAAGTTGTCGTTTCTGAAAGTTTGGGGCTGCGATGCTTATGTGAAAAAGCTTCAACCTGGTAAGCTCAAACCCAAATCATAGAAATGTGTCTTCATAGGATGCCCAAAGGAGACTGTTGGGTACACCTTCTATCACAGATCCGAAGGCAATATATTCATTGCTAAGAATGGATCCTTTCTAGAGAAGGAGTTTCTCTCGAAAGAAGTGAGTGGGAGGAAAGTAGAACTTGATGAGGTAACAGTACCTGCTCCCTTATTGGAAAGTAGTTCATCACAGAAATCAGTTCCAGTGATTCCTACACCGGTAAGTGAGGAAGCTAATGATGATGATCATGAAACTTCTGATCAAGTTACTACCGAACCTCCTAGGTCAACCAGAGTAAGATCCGCACCAGAGTGGTACGGTAATCCTGTTCTGGAGGTCATGTTACTTGACCATGACGAACCTATGAACTATGAGGAAGCGAGATGAGCCCAGATTCCGCAAAATGGCTTGAGGCCATGAAATCTGAGATGGGATCCATGTATGAGAACAAAGTGTGGACTTTGGTTGACTTGCCCGATGATCGGCAGGCCATATAGAATAAATGGATCTTCAAGAAGAAGACTGACGCTGACGGTAATGTTACTATCTACAAAGCTCGACTTGTTGCAAAAGGTTTTCAACAAGTTCAAGGAGTTGACTACAATGAGACCTTCTCACCCGTAGCGATGCTTAAGTCCGTCTGAATCATGTTAGTAATTACCGCATTTTATGATTATGAAATTTGGCAAATGGATGTCAAAACTGCATTCCTTAATGGATATCTTAAAGCAGAGTTGTATATGATGCAACCAGAAGGTTTTGTCGATCCAAAAGGTGCTAACAAAGTGTGCAAGCTCCGGCGATCCATTTATGGACTGGTGCAAGCCTCTCGGAGTTGGAATACACGCTTTGATAGTGTGATCAAAGCATATGGTTTTATACAGACTTTTGGAGAAGCCTGTATTTACAAGAAAGTGAGTGGGAGCTCTGTAGCATTTCTGATATTATATGTGGATGACATATTGCTGATCGGAAATAATACTGAATTTTTGAATAACGTAAAAGGATACTTGAATAAGAATTTTTCCATGAAAGACCTCGGTGAAGCTGCTTATATATTGGGCATCAAGATCTATAGAGATAGATCAAGACACTGAATTGGACTTTCACAAAGCACATACCTTGATAAAGTTTTGAAAAAGTTCAAAATGGATCAAGCAAACAAGGGTTCTTGCCTGTGTTTCAAGGTGTGAAGTTGAGTCAGACTCAATGCCCGACCACTGCAGAAGATAGAGAGAAAATGAAAGTCATTCCCTATGCTTCAGCCATAGGTTCTATCATGTATGCAATGTTGTGTACCAGACCTAATGTGTGCCTTGCTATTAGTTTGGCAGGGAGGTACCAAAGTAATCTAGGAGTGGATCACTGGACAGCGGTCAAGAACATCCTGAAATACCTGAAAAAGACTAAGGATATGTTTCTCGTTTATGGAGGTGACAAAGAGCTCGTCGTAAACGGTTACGTCGACGCAAGCTTTGACACTGATTCGGATGACTAAGTCACAAACCGGATATGTATTTTTATTAAATGGTGGAGCTGTCAGTTGGTGCAGTTCCAAGCAGAGCGTCATGGCGGGATCTACATGTGAAGCGGAGTACATAGCTGCTTTGGAAGCAGCAAATGAAGGAGTCTGGATGAAGGAGTTCATATCCGATCTAGGTGTCATACCTAGTGCATCAGGTCCAATGAAAATCTTTTGTGACAATACTCGTGCAATTGCCTTGGCAAAGGAATCCAGATTTCACAAGAGAACCAAGCACATCAAGAGACGCTTCAATTCCATCTGCAATCAAGTCAAGGAGGGAGACATAGAGATTTGCAAGATACATACGGATCTGAATGTTGCAGACCCGTTGACTAAGCCTCTCTCACGAGCAAAACATGATCAGCACCAAGACTCAATGGGTGTTAGAATCATCACAATGTAATCTAGATTATTGACTCTGGTGCAAGTGGGAGACTGAAGGAAATATGCCCTAGAGGCAATAATAAAGTTGTTATTTATATTTCCTTATATCATGATAAATGTTTATTATTCATGCTAGAATTGTACTAACCGGAAACTTAGTACATGTGTGAATACATAGACAAATAGAGTGTCACTAGTATGCCTCTACTTGACTAGCTCGTTAATCAAAGATGGTTAAGTTTCCTAGCCATGGACAAAGAGTTGTCATTTGATGAACGGGATCACATCATTAGAGAATGATGTGATTGACTTGACCCATCCGTTAGCTTAGCACAATGATCGTTTAGTTTACTGCTATTGCTTTCTCCATAACTTATACATGTTCCTATGACCATGAGATTATGCAACTCCCGAATACCGGAGGAACACTTAGTGTGCTATCAAACGTCACAACGTAACTGGGTGACTATAAAGATGCTCTACGGGTGTCTCCGATGGTGTTTGTTGAGTTGGCATAGATCGAGATTAGGATTTGTCACTCCGTGTATCGAAGAGGTATCTCTGGGCCCTCTCTGTAATGCACATCACTATAAGCCTTGCAAGCAATGTGACTAATGGGTTAGTTACGGGATGTTGCATTATGGAACGAGTAAAGAGACTTGCCGGTAACGAGATTGAACTAGGTATTGAGATACCGACGATGGAATCTCGGGCAAGTAACATACCGATGACAAAGGGAACAACGTATGTTGTTATGCGGTTTGATCGATAAAGATCTTTGTATAATATGTAGGAACCAATATGAGCATCCATGTTCCGCTATTTGTTATTGACCGGAGACATGTCTTGGTCATGTCTACATAGTTCTCGAAACCGTAGGGTCCGCACGCTTAATGTTCGGTGACGATCGGTATTATGAGTTTATGTGTTTTGATGTACCAAAGGTTGTTCGGAGTCCCAGATGTGATCACGGGCATGACGAGGAGTCTCGAAATGGTCGAGACATAAAGATCTATATATTGGAAGCCTATGTTTGGACATTGGAATGGTTTCGGGTGAGTTCAGAAATATACCGGAGTACCGGGAGGTTACCGGAACCCTCCGGGAAGTATATGGACCTTATTGGGCCATAGTGGGAGAGAGGAGAAGGGAGCCTAGGAGCCCCCCCCCCCAAGCCCAATCCGAATTGGGTGGGGGGCCGCCCTCCCCCCCCCCCCCCTTTCCTTTCCCCCTCTCTCCCCCTTCCTTACTCTCCTAATCCAACTAGGGAAGGGGGGAATCCTACTCCCGGTGGGAGTAGGACTCCCTTGGGCGCGCTATAGAGGGCCGGCCCCTCCCCCTCCTCCACTCCTTTATATACAGGGGGGCACCCCATAGACACACAAGTTTACAATTGTCTTAGCCGTGTGCGGTGCCCCCTCCACCACAATCCACCTCGGTCATATCGTTGCAATGCTTAGGTGAAGCTATGTTCTGGTAGCTTCATCATCACCGTCATCACGCCGTCGTGCTGACGAAGCTCTCCCTCGACACTCAGCTGGATCGAGAGTTCGTGGGACGTCACCGAGCCGAACGTGTGCAGATCGCGGAGGTGCCGTACTTTCGGTACTAGGATCGGTCGGATCGTGAAGACGTACGACTACATCAGTCGCGTTGTCATAGCGCTTCCGCTTACGGTCTACAAGGGTACGTGGACAACACTCTTCCCTCTCGTTGCTATGCATCACCATGATAGATCTTGCGTGTGCGTAGGATTTTTTTTTAAATTACTGCGTTCCCCAACAATTTGACATCTACACGTCGGGATAGATCTTTGCTTTTGGCTTGATGTCCTTAGTAGCTAACCCGGCGGGCCTCCATGAGATCGTCGAAACCTTTGTGGCATGTCGAGTCTTCTTCGGCAACTTGGTCAGCACCAACTTCATCAGCACCATTGAAACATACTGGAACAAAAACTCAAAAAGGATAATTTCACTAACCTCTACGGTTGGTGAGAACTTCATCAGCACTAGCTTCATAGCTTCCTCCGGGCCCTTGCTCTTCACTCGAAGATTGATGAGGGCATCCTTCTACCTAGACTACAGATGAGGATTAATCAAATGGAGACGGGTTACCTGCTGGCGCATCTAATGAGTCGATGCAGGTGTTATCTAGAGCATATGGAGAGATGTAGGTGTGATCTAGATCATATGCAGATATGCGGGCATTGCACAAGTGTTGTGTGGGTATTTGGATTGGACCTAATACTTGATTTTCATGTCGTTTCCCTTGAGAGAGCAAAGTAGACATGTGTAATGGAGAAGCTTCACCTTATATGTATGATGTTGGAGATGAGTGTATCTCTTGATGATGGAGCACTTGACATGCTAGTGTCTTGCCTTGCATAACAATTATCTCTTTGTCCGTCTGTATATATATCCGCTGGCCCGCACGGGAAAAGTAGTATTACATTCCCACTCTGGAGCTAGGTGACCGATCCAGAACGCCTGGTGCAGGCTAATGAATTTGCCTGGTATTTTATCCAGGCTAATGAATATACCAGGTGCTCCAAACCTGACTAGTGCTTGACTATTCAGGACTCCAACCAAACAAGTTGTAGGTTGGGCTCATGGAAGCTCCAGGCCATGCAAATCTTTGTGAGGTCTCAAACTCACCAACTATATTCCTATACCCCCCCCCCCCCCAGCCTCCTGTGCCACACTCTCCCAGTGTGACTCTTCTTCGACACGATGACAGCTACCGCTCAATCTGACATCTCCCGCCGTGCACTCAGGACAACAACTTGAGATCCGGTGCCTAGCGATCTCTAACGAGCCCCACCTGTTGCATGTTCCCATCCTCGACGCCGCTCCTCACGCCACCGCGAGCGTGTTGTCACCTCTCCCATCCTCCCCCACATAGCTCCGAAAGGCCGCCCCCCATTGACACCTTGAAGGTGTTGGGCGAAATGTCTTCTCATTTTTTTGTAAATATATGATGTTTAGATGAGTAATAAAATTGAAGTTCAATGATATTGGAGGGATATTATGACGATTCATTGTTGGGGTAGTATGTTGATGAATTTCTTGAGGATGACGATAATTCGTCGTTAGTGTTTGACTTCTACAAGTGATTTTCATAATTATGAATTTAGTAGTTCAGCATGTAGCTTGGTCTTTCTTTCCACCGTTTTCTGTTTTGTTGGTTGTGAAAAGTGATGTACTCATTTTCCTCATCTAATATAACACGTGTAATTCTCTTGCATGGTTCAGAAAAAATATATGGGTCTGTATTGTGTTGGGTAGGAACATTAAAGTTTGAATTATTATGATGTGAAATTGGAGTTAAAATAGGGTTCGTGTGCATAAATAGAAGATAAATGGAGAAAATGAAATATAGAGAGAGGGACTAGGCTTTCTCTAGAAATGACCTGCAAACAAATCAGTCCATCCACATAATCTTTCGTCATAAGAGACAGGGGAAAGACCTTTGAATGAGAAGAGGAACATTACCAAAGGGAAATGAATCTAATAAACATGCCGTTTTCAGAAGGTTGGAACTGGTGATCAACTAACTATCGTTATTGTATTTTTCTTGCAAGATCGTTATTATATACACAAAATGAACCATATAGGAGATTTTCCTACCCCCCCAAAACAGGAAAACACTACAGTACTGCACTTGTACTAGCTGCTTGCCGTTACTGTAATTTTGACAACTACACTGGAGTATTAGTGGCCTTTCACTTGTGACTTCAACCCCGTTACTGTAATTTTGACAACTACACTGGAGTATTAGTGGCCTTTCACTTGTGACTTCACCCGTGAACTTTCTATGGTTTGAATTTGACATCAACGTCATTCTGGCATTGGCAAACAAAATAGGATTCACATAGTTACATAAACCCAGAGAGATAGACAAAGCCAGGTTTCAAAACTAGCATCTGATTAGATGATCATAGAACAAAGGGAACAGAGAGAGCAGAAAGATAGTCATGGATAAAGCCACGGTGGCAGCAAGAGAACACATAATAGACATTCATTGCTAACTACACTACATACTGGAAACTTGCGAATAAGCCGGCACTAGTCTAGCAAGCGGCAGCTGCACGCAATGGCGGAGTATCTAGCTTGATCCTCTCCCTTGTGCCCCTCCAGCGCCTTCCATGGAGTAGAAGCTCCAAGGTCTCTGGTTGATCACTGCTTGGCTTTCCGGCTACCATTGCGAGACCTCTTTCGGCTCTCCTTGGAGCCGCCAGGCTTCGGTTGGGTAGACCGGGCGTTAGGAATAGGCACACGATGCTCACTAGCCAAAGCAGGGAAACCAGCGGCAGGGTTTCTGCAAAATGAAAACAATTACATTTAGCACAGCTGAAGTTTCTGCGAGCAAGTAATCCAGGTCGCATTTCATGCAAACTCTATGTGAATGACGAGCTGTGAGCCATCAAGCTCGCTAAGTTCTGATTATTTTCAATTAATGTAAACGATCAGATATCACCAAAGGAAACTAGATTTCTGAGAGCAAGAGGGTTGCATAACCCAAAAAGCTTAAATGGACATATTAACAATTTCAAGTTACATGAGCACAAGCCAACGTTGGAGATACTTGCAGTCCAGACAGTAATGCACTAGTTGTTTGTCAGCACGGTTGAGCAATGAAAACCATCAGCAATAGAATTTTATTCATACAACTTGTGGTGAAAATCATCAGCATCTTACCCGAAAGTACGGCAGACTCCTGCATGGCTGTGTGAGCACCAATAGGCCTATCCTTCAACATGTTCTGGCGCAGTGCCATGTTCTCAGCTGCGCAGCACTGAAGTGCGTAGCTGAGGCGGCGACACTCTGCCTCGAGATACTTGCTCCTCGTCTCCAAGTCCTTCACATATGACTTCTTCCTCTCCCTGGACTTCATGGCAGAATCCCTATTCCTCATTTGCCTGAAAAATCACCAAAAATGCAACTTGTAATAGGCTATACATCCCAGCTCCCAAATAGCCTTGCAATTGAGAAAACAAACATCCCTACTTCTCAAACATAATACTGGATAGTTCTCATCTGGTTGAGAATTTTTTGACTCTAAGACGATTCTTTCAGCAAGACAAAATAACATTCCGGTTAACCAAGAGATGTACAAAATATGGCGCTTTTAGCCAAGGTCAAACCCCACATGTCAACCGACAAGTTATGCAATTATATTTTAAAAAAATAGTGCCCTCATGTACTTAAAATTTCTTCCAGTTGAGTAACATTCACCATACGGAACAACACATCTCTGAAAGCTTAAGAGTTTGTTAGTACAGTACAATTTTGTGCATTTTAGTAGTAGTACGAATTAGGTTAAGTATGACAACGACCCTTCAGACAATTGATCCTTAAGCTGGATGTAAATTCTATGTTCTACGGGCAAACAAGATAAATGAAAGTGCCCAATTTTAGATGACAGACGATATATCCTGCGACAAATTACAAAATTGGCATACCTCATCTTCTTCTTGCTGATGGGATCGTCGCCATCCACATCCGTCTCGGGCGTCACCACCTCCACCTCTGTCTCCGGCGTCACCACCTCCACCCCCTCTTCCCCCCTCCTAGAGTCCCCATCAGTGCTGCCCCCAGCCTCAGCCTCACTCCCGTTCCCCTTCTCGCCCCCCTCCTCGGCGCCGTCGAACAGCGCGTCCAAGAACTCGTCCACGCTGATCCCGTCCACCGGCTCCGCCCCCGCCGCCTCCTCCTCCTGCATCAGAAACCTCTCGATCTCCGACAGCACCTCCTCGCCGGCGGGGCTGGACCGGGAGGTCACCGACTCCGGCGACCCCGCCTCCGCCGCATCGAGCGGAGGCGGGGCGAGGAGCTCGGAGACTGCGGCGGACTCGCCGGCGAAGGAGGCGAGCAGGGCGTCCAGGTCGAGGTCGGTGTCCATGGGTGGGGTGGGATGCTATTTTGTCTCGGTCTCTGGTCGCCGGTTGTTATATAGCGGACTCGTGTGCTTCGGGTTTTTTTGCTTCGTGGGGAAGGAGAGGAAGGTTCGTGGAAGTTGACGGTGAGGGGTACAGAGGGGATGAATGGGACCCACGCGCTGTGATGCCGTGGCCTGGCCAATGGGAGAGACCGTAGGCGCCACGCTGGCTCGTTGGGTTTTCCTGGGGGCTTTGGGCCGGTCTTGCTGGGTTGGGCTGCTGAGATGGACTTTGAAAAGATTCATGACTCTCAACGTTTAACTAGAAGAACGCCCGTGCGTTGCAACGGGGCCACATTAACTTTAAGAGTTCAATATTAATCATGTTAATAATACATTTAATATTCTCATACATATCAAGTGACATATGAAAATATGGTAAGAGTTCAATATTAATCATGTTAACTTTAAAAGTTCAATATTAATCATGTTAATATTCTCATACATTTAATAATCATGCTAATAATACATTTAATATTCTCATACAACTACAAACATGAAAAATGATAGCACCCTATGAAATATGGTAAGATTATGTGTTTTTGCACGCAATTGTTGTGATTTATGTGTGATTTTTTTAATGTGATTTCGTACAAACAATTATAGTGAATATATACTACTACCACTACCAACTACAACTTGTGACCAATCACATAAAGATATATATTTAGAAAGATGTGCATTGCTACGACTTCTAAATTGATATATCATATTGTATTTTGTCTCTTTTCACTTCTTTCCTCTCCTCATCTCGTTGGCTAGCCTTCTCTGATTATTTGTTGTCAATCCTTTTATCAAGGTTATGCAAAAAGAAAGTTCAAAATGTTCAGATCAAAGATAAATCTCTATGAAAACCAATTATTCAAGAGCGACGATGCAAATTAAAAGATGAGACAACACCTTGATGAAAAAATGCAGATCCACTTGTATGGCGTCCAAATATGTTACCCAGTGGGTTTCTTGTTCACTGAGCAAATTTCAGCACTTTCATGGAATTAATTAGTAGAATTATTGTAACACCAAGCATGTACAAGTATCCCAAGATGACCACGAGTGAAATTTCTACTGTAGTGCATACTAAACATACCTGACCTTTTTCTTCTTGAATCCATCAAATTTTCATTTCATTTAGAGCATCATGATGTCGTGAATACAACTTCAAAACTATTTAGAGCATCATGACCTCAACACTTCTAAGTCTGAAATCATCTCTATAAATGATCTGTGGAGCAATTCATAAACTGCAGTCAGTAGACAAATTAATTAGATTGTGCATGCATGAGACGATGGATTGTGTAGATGATCCCTAAGCTGTGGAACAATACAACCAGAGAAAATAGCAGTCAAAGGGAGGAATTAGCTAGTTAGATTGTAGATGCATGCATGAGTCAGCCGGTGCAAGGGAAGTCGCGCGGAGCGCCATGACGAACTCGGAGTCTGGGCCCGAGCCGTTACACCTCGGCGGCAGACAGCGGCCAGCACAGCCGCTGCCCCCTGGGTCGCTACTCGCTAGTGCCCACCGCGCTGTTGAATCCACCGCCGATTGTAGCCACTGCATACAGTGTTCGCGCCGCCATGATGGTGCCCGACGAGGACGGCACAGGGCGGCGAAGTCGTGCATATCCAGCGGTGAGATCGAACAGCGAGGCGAGGTGACCGGCAGCGAACGGGCAGGACCTGTGGCGTCGGCTGCAGATCTCCTGGAACAGAGAAAAAGAGAGAGAGATAGAGACTGAGGAAGGAGAGGTAGGGCGCAGGAAGAGGAGAGGGATACTGGTGTCCATGGCGAGGCCTCCGTTGTCCACCGGCAAACCTCCATGGCTAAGGTAAGGTGCACCTACACCCGTAACACACCAGCATGACCTGACGGTGAATGGGTTCACGTGACGAGCGCGGGGCTGGCAATCAACGTTTCCTGATCCTCCTCGCTGATGCATAACGGGCACGCATCGCAGCCTGGGTCGCTCACCATGAAGAAGAAGATAGGGTGGAGGAATTGAGCGAGGGAGGAGGAATCGAGCGGCTTGTATGGCAGGGGGCCAAACCATGATAAAAATCAGTACAACCCGTGCGAGGTGGAGAACGAAATGACTTACCTATAGCTCATGATTCGATTGAGATGATAGGGAAGGAAGGAAAATTGTGATTTAGCCAGACAAAATTTTGGAAAGTTCTGATTCAGCTGAGAAATAGATGGAAATAATGCCCCAGGATGAGGAGGTCACGATTAGGGTATGGCAAGAAGAACTTTTTTGGAAAGCTTTGATTCTGGTGATAATTACCATATTCGAAATTTCCTTAGTTATAGCCTTACCATACATGGATTGATTTATTACTATAATTATCATATTTGAGATTTCTAAGTTTATAGCCTTACCATACATGGGTTAATTGTGATTGATTACCATAAATACGTTGGGTATTGTCGGCCAGACGAGAAAGAGAAAAACCGGTGGGAGGGGGGTGGTGGAAGGTGGGACGAAGAAAAACCGGTTGAAAATAAACCGGTTGAAAATAAACCGGTTGAAAGTGGGGGGACTATTCAACCAATTCGTCCATTAGAAGTAGAGATTTTATAGATAGACTATTAGTGAATTTAAGAGCTCAAATTTTGAAGCTCGCAATTTAGCGAAGCATGCTCTTTCTCTCGGGGGTGGCCGCCATGTTTGATTAGGTCACCCTGGAGATTTTCCCTTCATCCCTGTAAACATTATGACAGTTAATAAAAGCTTCGCGAGGTTGTCTAAAAAAGTATATCCCTCAAAAAATACTTTATACTCACCATGTTCCTAAATATATGTCATTTTAGAGATTCCACTGCGAACTACATACAGAGCAAAATGAGTGAATCTGCACTCTAAAATATGTCTATATACATTCATACGTAGTTCATATTCAAATCTCTAAAAATACTTATATTTAGAAACGGAAGGAGTAGATAGACTAAACAAACTCATTTTAGATGAAGAAGAAAAATGTATTGATTTTTTAAAGACAATTGCCCAATCATTATCTCATAAGTGTTGTATCTAAGTGATGTTGCACTTATTCAAAATCAATGATTATTTTTACATCTCAACACTTCTTTTTGAACAATTGTGCAAATAAAAGAGAGAGAAATATGGACTAAAGCCGCATAGAATCCAAGGATTAATTGCATTGCATAGAGAAGTATTTCCACTTACGTACGAGTTTCCTTTCTCTTTCTCCTTTAATTTTCGTGCCACATATGTATTTTGTTTATGAAATCGTGTTAAGAGCCAAGCATTGGGAGAGACCTTACACCACAACTCAAAGGTAAGAAGAGTTGTAGGAACAAATCAATCATTCGCTAGTTGACGTTGGTTAGATTCTTTGTGGTAGAATGTGGCATACTGACTTAATAAAATGATAAACTATTTATATCAATAAGGTGCACCTTCTTTTTCTAAAGCTCGACCCCAAAGAACCTCTAAGTTAAGCATGCTTTTACCTGTGCTTCCGTTTTTGCATTTGTGCTTGTCTTCTTGTATTTTTTAGTAACTAGATCACTTCGCCACTAATTATACATGTCATTTTGAATTTGGCAGAATTTGGTGTTATGTATTTGTGGAAGTGTTGTGCAATGGAAAATTTTGGCAAGAGGATACCTCAAGTTGGTATGAGATTCAGAGATTTTGATGGGGCTTGGGTGTTTTGGGTAGAATATGGGGGTCACATAGGCTTTGATGTGCGGAAAAGATACACCAACTTAAGCAAATTGCATGGAAAGGTGACTTCACGCAAAATTGTTTGTTCCAATGAGGGCATTAGAAAAAGGAAAGGGCAAACCTATCATGAGCCTTTAGAGTTGAAACAAGACCCAATTGTAAAGTTCAGATGGTTATTACATTTGACAGAGCAATACAAAATTATGAAGTTACTGATGTTGTGTTGGAATGCAACCACTACCTTCGATTGTCACAAAACCACCACTTGTTGGCACCACAAAAGAATATTTCAAAATTACGAGCTTTCAAGATAGAAATGTGGGAAATATGCCCTAGAGGCAATAATAAAATGGTTATTATTATATTTCTTTGTTCATGATAATTGTCTATTGTTCATGCTATAATTGTGTTATCCGGAAATCGTAATACATGTGTGAATACACAGACCACAACACGTCCCTAGTGAGCCTCTAGTTGACTAGCTCGTTGATCAAAAGATAGTCATGGTTTCCTGACTATGGACATTGGATGTCATTGATAACGGGATCACATCATTAGGAGAATGATGTGATGGACAAGACCCAATCCTAAGCATAGCTCAAAGATCGTGTAGTTCGTTTGCTGTAGCTTTTCCAAATGTCAAGTATCATTTCCTTAGACCATGAGATTGTGCAACTCCCGGATACCGTAGGAGTGCCTTGGGTGTGCCAAACGTCACAACGTAACTGGGTGACTATAAAGGTACATTACAGGTATCTCCGAAAGTGTCTGTTGGGTTGGCACGAATCGAGACTGGGATTTGTCACTCCGTATGACGGAGAGGTATCTCTGGGCCCACTCGGTAATGCATCATCATAATGAGCTCAATGTGACCAAGTGGTTGATCACGGGATCATGCATTACGACATGAGTAAAGTGACTTGCCGGTAACGAGATTGAACGAGGTATTGGGATACCGACGATCGAGTCTCGGGCAAGTAACGTACCGATTGACAAAGGGAATTGTATACGGATTGATTGAATCCTCGACATCGTGGTTCATCCGATGAGATCATCGTGGAGCATGTGGGAGCCAACATGGGTATCCAGATCCCGCTGTTGGTTATTGACCGGAGAGGCGTCTCGGTCATGTTTGCATGTCTCTCGAACCCGTAGGGTCTACACACTTAAGGTTCGGTGACGCTAGGGTTGTTGAGATATTAGCATACGGTAACCCGAAAGTTGTTCGGAGTCCCGTATGAGATCTCGGACGTCACAAGGAGTTCCGTAATGGTCCGGAGGTGAAGATTTATTTATAGGAAGTCAAGTTTTGGCCATCGGAAAGTTTCGGGGGTAATCGGTATTGTACCGGGACCACCGGAAGGGTCCCAGGGGTCCACCGGGTAGGGCCACCTATCCCGGAGGGCCCCACGGGCTGAAGTGGGAGGGGAACCAGCCCCTAGTGGGCTGGTGCGCCCCCCTTGGGTCTCCCCATGCGCCTAGGGTTGGAAACCCTAGGTGTGGGGGGCGCCACCCTTGCCTTGGGGGGCAAGGCACCCCCTTGGCCGCCGCCCCCCCCCTAGGAGATTGGATCTCCTAGGGCCGGCGCCCCCCTAGGAACCCTATATATAGTGGGGGGAGGGAGGGCTGCAGCACCCAAGCCCCTGGCCTCTCCCTCTCCCTCCCGTGACACTCCTTCGTCTCCCTGCGCTTGGCGAAGCCCTGCCGAGATCACCGTTGCTTCCACCACCACGCCGTCGTGCTGCTGGATCTTCATCAACCTCTCCTTCCCCCTTGCTGGATCAAGAAGGAGGATACGTCCTCCCAATCGTATGTGTGTTGAACGCGGAGGTGCCGTCCGTTCGGCACTAGGTCATCGGTGATTTGGATCATGTCGAGTACGACTCCATCAACCCCGTTCTCTTGAACGCTTCCGCGCGCGATCTACAAGGGTATGTAGATGCACTCCTCTCTCCCTCATTGCTAGATGACTCCATAGATTGATCTTGGTGATGCGTAGAAAATTTTAAAATTCTGCTACGTTCCCCAATAGTGGCATCATGAGCTAGGTCTATGCGTAGTTACTATGCACGAGTAGAACACAAAGCAGTTGTGGGCGTCGATATTATCAATTTGCTTGCCGTTACTAGTCTTATCTTGATTCGGCGGCATCGTGGGATGAAGCGGCCTGGACCGACCTTACACGTACGCTTACGTGAGGCTGGTTCCACCGACTGACATGCACTAGTTGCATAAGGTGGCTGGTGGGTGTCTGTCTCTCCCACTTTAGTCGGATCGGATTCGATGAACAGGGTCCTTATGAAGGGTAAATAGAAATTGGCAATTCACGTTGTGGTTTTGGCGTAGGTAAGAAACGTTCTTGCTAGAAACCTATAGCAGCCACGTAAAAACTTGCAACAACAATTAGAGGACGTCTAACTTGTTTTTGCAGCAAGTGCTTTGTGATGTGATATGGCCAAAAGGATGTGATGAATGATATATGTGATGTATGAGATGATCATGTTCTTGTAATAGGAATCACGACTTGCATGTCGATGAGTATGACAACCGGCAGGAGCCATAGGAGTTGTCTTTATTTATTTATGACCTGCGTGTCAACATAAACGTCATGTAATTACTTTACTTTATTGCTAAAGCGTTAGCCATAGTAGTAGAAGTAATAGATGACGAGACAACTTCAAGAAGACACGATGATGGAGATCATGATGATGGAGATCATGGTGTCATGCCGGTGACAACGATGATCATGGAGCCCCGAAGATGGAGATCAAAAGGAGCAAATGATATTGGCCATATCATGTCACTATTTGATTGCATGTGATGTTTATCATGTTTTACATCTTATTTGCTTAGAACGACGGTAGCTTAAATAAGATGATCCCTCGTAATAATTTCAAGAAAGTGTTCCCCCTAACTGTGCACCGTTGCGAAGGTTCGTTGTTTCGAAGCACCACGTGATGATCGGGTGTGATAGATTCTAACGTTCAAATACAACGGGTGTAAGCCAGATTTACACACGCAATACACTTAGGTTGACTTGACGAGCCTAGCATGTACAGACATGGCCTCGGAACACGGAAGACCGAAAGGTCGAGCATGAGTCGTATAGAAGATACGATCAACATGAAGATGTTCACCGATGTTGGCTAGTCCGTCTCACGTGATGATCGGACACGGCCTAGTTAACTCGGATCATGTTTCACTTAGATGACTGGAGGGATGTCTATCTGAGTGGGAGTTCATTGAGTAATTTGATTAGATGAACTTAATTATCATGAACTTAGTCTAAAATCTTTACAATATGTCTTGTAGATCAAATGGCCCATGTTGTCCTCAACTTCAACGCGTTCCTAGAGAAAACCAAGCTGAAAGACGATGGCAGCAACTATACGGACTGGGTCCGGAACCTGAGGATCATCCTCATAGCTGCCAAGAAAGATTATGTCCTAGAAGCACCGCTAGGTGACGCACCTGTCCCAGAGAACCAAGACGTTATGAACGCTTGGCAGCCACGTGCTGATGATTACTCCCTCGTTCAGTGCGGCATGCTTTACAGCTTAGAACCGGGGCTCCAAAAATGTTTTGAAAGACATAGAGCATATGAGATGTTCGAAGAGCTGAAAATGGTTTTTCAAGCTCATGCCCGGGTCGAGAGATATGAAGTCTCCGACAAGTTCTTCAGCTGTAAGATGGAGGAAAATAGTTCTGTCAGTGAGCACATACTCAAAATGTCTGGGTTGCATAACCGCTTGACTCAGCTGGGAGTTAATCTCCCGGATGACGCGGTCATTGACAGAATCCTTCAGTCGCTTCCACCGAGCTACAAGAGCTTTGTGATGAACTTCAATATGCAGGGGATGGAAAAGACCATTCCTGAGGTGTATTCAATGCTGAAATCAGCAGAGGTGGAAATCAAAAAGGAACATCAAGTGTTGATGGTGAATAAAACCACTAAGTTCAAGAAAGGCAAGGGTAAGAAGAACTTCAAGAAGGACGGCAAGGGAGTTGCCGCGCCCGGTAAGCAAGCTGCCGGGAAGAAGCCAAAGAATGGACCCAAGCCCGAGACTGAGTGTTTTTATTGCAAGGGAAGTGGTCACTGGAAGCGGAACTGCCCCAAATACTTAGCGGACAAGAAGGCCGGCAACACTAAAGGTATATGTGATATACATGTAATTGATGTGTACCTTACCAGTACTCGTAGTAGCTCCTGGGTATTTGATACCGGTGCGGTTGCTCACATTTGTAACTCAAAGCAGGAGCTGCGGAATAAGCGGAGACTGGCGAAGGACGAGGTGACGATGCGCGTCGGGAATGGTTCCAAGGTCGATGTGATCGCCGTCGGCACGCTGCCTCTACATTTACCTACGGGATTAGTTTTAAACCTCAATAATTGTTATTTAGTGCCAGCTTTGAGCATGAACATTGTATCAGGATCTCGTTTAATTCGAGATGGCTACTCATTTAAATCCGAGAATAATGGTTGTTCTATTTATATGAGAGATATGTTTTATGGTCATGCTCCGATGGTGAATGGTTTATTCTTAATGAATCTCGAGCGTAATGCTACACATATTCATAGTGTGAATACCAAAAGATGTAAGGTTGATAATGATAGTCCCACATACTTGTGGCACTGCCGCCTTGGTCACATAGGTGTCAAACGCATGAAGAAGCTCCATGCAGATGGACTTTTGGAGTCTCTTGATTACGAATCATTTGACACGTGCGAACCATGCCTCATGGGTAAAATGACCAAGACTCCGTTCTCAGGAACAATGGAGCGAGCAACCAACTTATTGGAAATCATACATACTGATGTGTGCGGTCCAATGAGTGTTGAGGCTCGCGGTGGCTATCGTTATGTTCTCACCCTCACTGATGACTTGAGTAGATATGGGTATGTCTACTTAATGAAACACAAGTCTGAGACCTTTGAAAAGTTCAAGGAATTTCAGAGTGAGGTTGAGAATCAACGTGACAAGAAAATCAAGTTCTTGCGATCAGATCGTGGGGGAGAATACTTGAGTCACGAATTTGGCACACACTTAAGAAAATGTGGAATAGTTTCACAACTCACGCCGCCTGGAACACCTCAGCGTAATGGTGTGTCCGAACGTCGTAATCGCACTCTATTGGATATGGTGCGATCTATGATGTCTCTTACCGATTTACCGCTGTCATTTTGGGGCTATGCTTTAGAGACTGCCGCATTCACTTTAAATAGCGCTCCGTCGAAATCCGTTGAGCCGACACCGTATGAATTATGGTTTGGGAAGAAACCTAAGTTGTCATTTCTAAAAGTTTGGGGATGCGATGCTTATGTCAAGAAACTTCAACCTGAAAAGCTCGAACCCAATCGGAAAAATGCGTCTTCATAGGATACCCTAAAGAAACTGTTGGGTATACCTTCTACCTCAGATCCGAAGGCAAGATCTTTGTTGCCAAGAATGGGTCCTTTCTAGAGAAAGAGTTTCTCTCGAAAGAAATAAGTGGGAGGAAAGTAGAACTTGATGAAGTATTACCTCTTGAACCGGTAAGTGGCGCAGCTCAAGAAAATGTTCCTGAGGTGCCTGCACTGACTAGAGAGGAAGTTAATGATGATGATCATGAAGCTTCAGATCAAGTTACTACTGAACTTCGTAGGTCCACGAGGACACGTTCCGCACCAGAGTGGTACGGCAACCCTGTCTTGGAAATCATGTTGTTAGACAACGGTGAACCTTCGAACTATGAAGAAGCGATGGCGGGCCCGGATTCCGACAAATGGCTGGAAGCCATGAAATCCGAGATAAGATCCATGTATGAAAACGAAGTATGGACTTTGACTGACTTGCCCGTTGATCGGCGAGCCATAGAAAATAAATGGATCTTTAAGAAGAAGACAGACGCGGATGGTAATGTGACCATCTATAAAGCTCGGCTTGTCGCTAAGGGTTATCGACAAGTTCAAGGGGTTGACTACGATGAGACTTTCTCACCCGTAGCGAAGCTGAAGTCCGTCCGAATCATGTTAGCAATTGCCGCATTCTATGATTATGAGATATGGCAAATGGACGTCAAAACGGCATTCCTTAATGGTTTCCTTAAGGAAGAATTGTATATGATGCAGCCGGAAGGTTTTGTCGATCCTAAGAATGCTGACAAGGTGTGCAAGCTCCAACGCTCGATTTATGGGCTGGTGCAAGCATCTCGGAGTTGGAACATTCGTTTTGATGAGATGATCAAAGCGTTTGGGTTTACGCAGACTTATGGAGAAGCCTGCATTTACAAGAAAGTGAGTGGGAGCTCTGTAGCATTTCTCATATTGTATGTGGATGACATACTGTTGATGGGAAATGATATAGAATTCTTGGAAAGCATAAAGGCCTACTTGAACAAGTGTTTTTCAATGAAGGACCTTGGAGAAGCTGCTTATATATTAGGCATCAAGATCTATAGAGATAGATCGAGACGCCTCATTGGTCTTTCACAGAGTACGTACCTTGACAAGATATTGAAGAAGTTCAAAATGGATCAGTCAAAGAAGGGGTTCTTGCCTGTATTGCAAGGTACGAGATTGAGCACGGCTCAATGCCCGACCACGGCAGAAGATAGAGAAAAGATGAGTGTCGTCCCCTATGCCTCGGCCATAGGGTCTATCATGTATGCTATGCTGTGTACCAGACCTGATGTAAACCTTGCCGTAAGTTTGGTAGGAAGGTACCAAAGTAATCCCGGCATGGAACACTGGACAGCGGTCAAGAATATCCTGAAGTACCTGAAAAGGACTAAGGACATGTTTCTCGTGTATGGAGGTGACGAAGAGCTCGTCGTAAAGGGTTACGTCGATGCTAGCTTCGACACAGATCTGGATGACTCTAAGTCACAAACCGGATACGTGTATATTTTGAATGGTGGGGCAGTAAGCTGGTGCAGTTGCAAGCAAAGCATTGTGGCGGGATCTACATGTGAAGCGGAGTACATGGCAGCCTCGGAGGCAGCACAAGAAGCAGTCTGGGTGAAGGAGTTCATTACCGACCTAGGAGTCATACCCAATGCGTCGGGCCCAATGACTCTCTTCTGTGACAACACTGGAGCTATTGCCCTTGCCAAGGAGCCCAGGTTTCACAGGAAGACCAGGCATATCAAGCGTCGCTTCAACTCCATTCGTGAAAGTGTTCAAAATGGAGACATAGAGATTTGTAAAGTACATACGGACCTGAATGTGGCAGATCCGTTGACTAAACCTCTCCCTAGAGCAAAACATGATCAACACCAGAACTGCATGGGTGTTCGATTCATCACAATGTAACTAGACTATTGACTCTAGTGCAAGTGGGAGACTGTTGGAAATATGCCCTAGAGGCAATAATAAAATGGTTATTATTATATTTCTTTGTTCATGATAATTGTCTATTGTTCATGCTATAATTGTGTTATCCGGAAATCGTAATACATGTGTGAATACATAGACCACAACACGTCCCTAGTGAGCCTCTAGTTGACTAGCTCGTTGATCAAAAGATAGTCATGGTTTCCTGACTATGGACATTGGATGTCATTGATAACGGGATCACATCATTAGGAGAATGATGTGATGGACAAGACCCAATCCTAAGCATAGCTCAAAGATCGTGTAGTTCGTTTGCTGTAGCTTTTCCGAATGTCAAGTATCATTTCCTTAGACCATGAGATTGTGCAACTCCCGGATACCGTAGGAGTGCCTTGGGTGTGCCAAACGTCACAACGTAACTGGGTGACTATAAAGGTACATTACAGGTATCTCCGAAAGTGTCTGTTGGGTTGGCACGAATCGAGACTGGGATTTGTCACTCCGTATGACGGAGAGGTATCTCTGGGCCCACTCGGTAATGCATCATCATAATGAGCTCAATGTGACCAAGTGGTTGATCACGGGATCATGCATTACGGACGAGTAAAGTGACTTGCCGGTAACGAGATTGAACGAGGTATTGGGATACCGACGATCGAGTCTCGGGCAAGTAACGTACCGATTGACAAAGGGAATTGTATACGGATTGATTGAATCCTCGACATCGTGGTTCATCCGATGAGATCATCGTGGAGCATGTGGGAGCCAACATGGGTATCCAGATCCCGCTGTTGGTTATTGACCGGAGAGGCGTCTCGGTCATGTCTGCATGTCTCCCGAACCCGTAGGGTCTACACACTTAAGGTTCGGTGACGCTAGGGTTGTTGAGATATTAGCATACGGTAACCCGAAAGTTGTTCGGAGTCCCGGATGAGATCCCGGACGTCATGAGGAGTTTCGGAATGGTCCGGAGATGAAGATTTATATATAGGAAGTCAAGTTTTGGCCATCGGGAAAGTTTCGAGGGGAATCGGTATTGTACCGGGAACACCGGAAGGGTCCCGGGGGTCCACCGGGTGGGGCCACCTATCCCGGAGGGCCCCATGGGCTGAAGTGGGAGGGGAACCAGCCCCTAGTGGGCTGGTGCACCCCCCTTGGGCCTCCCCCTGCGCCTAGGGTTGGAAACCCTAGGGGTGGGGGGCGCCACCCTTGCCTTGGGGGGCAAGGCACCCCCTTGGCCGCCGTCCCCCTAGGAGATTGGATCTCCTAGGGCCGGCCCCCCCTAGGCACCCTATATATAGTGGGGGGGAGGGAGGGCAGCAACACCCAAGCCCCTGGCCTCTCCCTCTCCCTCCCGTGACACTCCTCCATCTCCCTGCGCTTGGCGAAGCCCTGCCGAGATCACCGTTGCTTCCACCACCACGCCGTCGTGCTGCTGGATCTTCATCAACCTCTCCTTCCCCCTTGCTGGATCAAGAAGGAGGAGATGTCTTCCCAACCGTACGTGTGTTGAACGTGGAGGTGCCGTCCGTTTGGCACTAGGTCATCGGTGATTTGGATCACGTCGAGTACGACTCCATCAACCCCATTCTCTTGAACGCTTCCGCGCGCGATCTACAAGGGTATGTAGATGCACTCCTCTCTCCCTCGTTGCTAGATGACTCCATAGATTGATCTTGGTGATGCGTAGAAAATTTTAAAATTCTGCTACGTTCCCCAACAAGAAACCCTAATGATTCTATAATTATGCCAAAAACTGGACATGAGTTTACATGTTTGCCGTCAAGTTGGTGGATCGCTTAACCTTGGTTACACCTTTTGTGATTAAAAGAACCATTTGCGAAGCAAGCTATAGAGAGAGCCGGATTTTTGACATGTTGCTAGTATGTTGAAGTATTTTCACAACTGCTGAGAATCCATCATTGCAATATGCTTTGAATGTTGATTGTTAGGAGGATATTGCCAACATATTTTTGGGTTTATGCTAAAATGTTACTTGATGATTCCCACTTTGGTGATGTTGTCACATTTTTGGCACAAACAAAGAGTATATGCCATTTGGTATTTTTCTTGGGGTCAACTAGTTTAGCGAAACTACTATTTTTGGTGTTGTGCTGATGTTTGATGAAACATGTGACTCATTTATATGGCTCTTTGAGCCTTTTCTAGTTGCACATGATGGAAGTCAGCCTAGAACTATTTACCTAGATCGGCAATGGGAAAAGCTATAGTGATAGTCTTCACATAATCATATCATGGATTGTGCATCTTCCACATAATGCAAAACATTGTCAAACATTTACCTCCAAGGAAGGGCAAAGGGATAGATGAAATGGAAGGAATAAAAGGAGACTCACATTCTGACTGATTTTAATGCACGTATGTATGGCTATGAGCACGAGGGTGTTTGATAATGTTAGACAAAAGACACATAAACAAACTTGGTTAGAGCTTGAATAATGCATTGGATAATCATTCGAAATCATATTATCATATTATTCGATTCTTGATGCAACTCGAGGGATGATCGAAGTAAAAAAAGGAGAAAGTAATTGGAACCTGAATTTGAGGCAAGGAAAAAGTTACCAAAGAATCAATATGTGCACACACCTATGTTAGTGCAAGCAAGCAAAGTGTATACTCCAATTATTTTTAAAGATTTCCAATGTGAGTATGAAAGATCCATGGCCGCATGTCGTAAGTATTGGATGAAAATAATAAAATTGGGGTTGCTATTTGGAGTTTGCATGGTGATTTACGGTTCAAGGAGGAGTGCATGGTGATAGGTGATCCTTTGACCCAAACAGTTTCATGTAGTTGTTGAGTGTTCAACGGGGAAGGAGTATTTTGTGGACGTGGTCTGAAATTTATCAATTTACTGAATATGAAGACGTTGCCAACGCACTATGTCTTACAAATATGGACAAGAGAAGTTCCAAAACTAGAAGCACAATTTTGGTACTCCATCCGATCCATATTAATTATTGCTCAAACGGATATATCTAGCATTGAAATATATCTAGATACATCCATTTCAACGGTAACTAATATGGAACGGAGGGAGTACAAGGATTTGTCTCATAAATTTCACAATTCTGCATGTAAAGCAACCAACTCTCTAGAATGTTGTGTGCTATTGGAAAATGCACTTGATTCCGTTGCTCCACAAATAGAGGATAAACTCAGTGAAGTGCTATGAATGAACCGTGTAAAGACAGGGAAAATGTTGACCCAAATGTTCAGCAAGCAAATGAGTTTATGAAAGAGCATGGTGCCCTCATGTTTGGTCTCAGTAATTGGTGACAATCCATATGGACTAATGGTTGCTTTGAGTTATACCTTAAGGTTTATCCATAGGAATTGCTTGAAGACCATATGTTGGTTTCAAGGTGAAAAGAAGGCAATTATGTGTTGACCAAGGTATTATTCAAGGAGTTATCCAAAAATTGGTCATGTGAGAGTCGAGACTTTTTGCAAGCATGTCTTGAGGAAGAAGATTGTGTGAACATTCATGTTTACCTTCAAGACATCATTTTATGAAGAGAGAAATTAAGGTCTAAGGTTGATCAAGACTAAAAGCTAAGAGTGGACTCAAGTTGATCAACACACAAAGCGTAGAAGAGGGATCAAGTGATCCCATGGTATGGTAAGCATTGTTCATTGCGCTTTGTGTACTAACCCATGATCTATGTGAGGTTTCTATGTGGGGTTAAGTATCTTTTCATGGGTTTGCATCAAAAGGAAGATATCATATAACCCATGGAGGATGACATTAAGTGGTGATCGTCATCAAGACTGCGGTGTGCAACTTCAAGAGGAGCATCACGAAGAGATAATATGCTTGATGCTTGCTGACCATTTGGTGATAATGGTCTTGTGAAGATGTGCCTAAGAGTGGCTCTCCCATAGTGGAGTATGGGGGAGCAAATTACGAGTCTTCACCAAGCGTGCACTAACAAGAAAGGTGTTCCAACTTGAGGCGGGCATGATCATCATCATCTAGCTCAAGTGGATTATGCGCAAGTGATAACCCATAAGTATAGGGGATCGCAACAGTTTTCGAGGGTAGAGTATTCAACCCAAATTTATTGATTCAACACAAGGGGAGCCAAAGAATATTCTCAAGTATTAGCAGCTGAGTTGTCAATTCAACCACACCTGGAAACTTAATATCTGCAGCAAAGTATTTAGTAGCAAAGTAATATGATAGTAGTGGTAACAGTAGCAAAAGTAATAGTTTTGGTTTTGTATTGATTGTAACAGTAGCAACGGAAAAGTAAATAAGCGAAGAACAATATATGAAAAGCTCATAGGCAATGGATCAATGATGGATAATTATGGCGGGTGCGATTCCTCATGCAATGGTTTTAACATAGGGTGACACAGAACTAGCTCCAGTTCATCAATGTAATGTAGGCATGTATTCCGAATATAGTCATACGTGCTTATGGAAAAGAACTTGCATGACATCTTTTGTCCTACCCTCCCATGGCAGCAGGGTCCTATTGGAAACTAAGGGATATTAAGGCCTCCTTTTAATATAGTACCGGACCAAAGCATTAACACTTAGTGAATACATGAACTCCTCAAACTACGGGCATCACCGGTAAGTATCCCGATTATTGTCACTTCGGGGTTAACGGACCATAACACATAATAGGTGACTATAGACTTGCAAGATAGGATCAAGAACTCACATATATTCATGAAAACATAATAGGTTCAGATCTGAAAATCATGGCACTCGGGCCCTAGTGACAAGCATTAAGCATAGCAAAGTCATAGCAACATCAATCTTAGAACATAGTGGATACTAGGGATCAAACCCTAACAAAACTAAGTCGATTACATGATAAATCTCATCCAACCCATCACCATCCAGCAAGCATACGATGGAATTACTCATGCATGGTAGTGAGCATCATGAAATTGGTGATGGAGGAAGGTTGATAATGACGAATTCCCCTCTCCCGAGCCCCGTACGGACTCCAGATCAGCCCTCTCGAGAGAGATTAGGGCTTGGCGGCAGCTCTGTATCGTAAAACGCGATGAATCCTTCTCTCCTATTTTTTTGTCCCCGAACACGAATATATAGAGTTGGAGTAGAGGTCGGAGGAGCGCCAAGGGGCCCACAAGGTAGGGGGGCGCGCCCAGGGGGGTAGGCGCGCCCCCATCCTCGTGGACAGGGTGTGGGCCCCTGGCCTTGATTCTTTCGTCAATATTTTATATATATTCCAAAAATATTCTCCGTCGATTTTCAGGTCATTCCAGGAACTTTTATTTCTATACAAAAATAACACCATGGCAATTCTGCGGAAAGCAGCGTCAGTTCGGTTTAGTTCCATTCAAATCATGCAAGTTAGAGTCCAAAACAAGGGCAAAAGTGTTTGGAGAAGTAAATACGTTGGATACGTATCAACTCCCCAAGCTTAAACATTTGCTTGTCCTCAAGCAATTCAGTTGATAAACTGAAGGTGATAAAGAAAAACTTTTACAAACTCTGTTTGCTCTTGTTGTTGTAAATATGTAAAGCCAGCATTCAAGTTTTCAGCAAAGATTATGAACTAACCATATTCACAATAACATTTAGGTCTCATGTTTACTCATATCAATGGCATACTCAACTAGTGAGCAATAATAATAAATCTCGGATGACAACACTTTCTCAAAACAATCATAATATGATATAACAAGATGGTATCTCACTAGCCCTTTCTGAGACCGCAAAACATAAATGCAGAGCACCCCTGAAGATCAAGGGCTGACTGGAAATTGTAATTCATGGTAAAAAAGATCCAGTCAGGTCATACTCAATGTAAACTAATAATAATACATGCAAATGACAGCGGTGCTCTCCAACTGGTGCTTTTTAATAAGAGGATGATGACTCAACATAAAAGTAAATAGATAGGCCCTTCGCAGAGGGAAGCAGGGATTTGTAGAGGTTCTAGGGCTCGATTTTGAAATAGAGGTGAATAATATTTTGAGCGGTATACTTTCATTGTCAACATAACAACCAAGAGATCTCGATATCTTCCATGCTACACACATTATAGGCGGTTCCCAAGCAGAATGGTAAAGTTTATACTCCCCCACCACCAACAAGCATCAATCCATGGCTTGCCTGAAACAACGGGTGCCTCCAACTAACAACAATCCTGGGGGAGTTTTGTTTGTAATTATTTTTATTTGATTTGAGCATGGGACTGGGCATCCCGGTGACCAGCCATTTTCTCATGAGTGAGGAGCGGAGTCCACTCCTCTTGAGAATAACCCGCCGAGCATGGAAGATACAGACAACCCTAGTTGATACATGATCTATTCAAGCATACAAAACAAAATGCTTATTTGAAGGTTTAGAGTTTGGCACATACAAATTTACTTGGAACGGCAGGTAGATACCGTATATAGGGAGGTATGGTGGACTCATATGGAATAACTTTGGGGTTTATGGAGTTGGATGCACAAGCAGTATTCCCGCTTAGTACAAGTGAAGGCTATAAAGAGACTGGGAAGTGACCAGCTAGAGAGCGACAACAGTCATGGACATCCATTAAAATTAATCAACACTGAATGCAAGCATGAGTAGGATATAATTCACCATGAACATAAATATCATGGAGGCTATGTTGATTTTGTTTCAACTACATGCGTGAACATGTGCCAAGTCAATCCACTCGAATCGTTCAAAGGAGGATATCACCCTATCATACCACATCACAACCATTTTAATAGCATGTTGGCACGCAAGGTAAACCATTATAAACTCCTAGCAAATTAAGCATGACATGGGCAACTATAATCTCTAATTGTCATTGCAAACATGTTTCACTCATAATAGGTTGAATCAAGAACGATGAACTAATCATATTTACAAAAACAAGAGAGGTCGAGTTCATACCAGCTTTTCTCATCTCAATCAGTTCATCATATGTCGTCATTATTGCCTTTCACTTGCACAGCTGAATAGTGTGGATAATAATAATAGTGCACGTGCATTGGACTAAGCTGGAATCTGCAAGCATTCAATACATGGGAGAAGACAAGGTGTTGGGGATATAACTATTAGGCATGACCCGCCCAGGAGGGGCCGGGTCATCCCTCTGACGATTCACCATAATGAAGCCCAAGATTGCACGGCGGTTCACAGATAGGCTTAGTATAAGGCCCAGGCCCGAAGGCAGCTCAAGGCCCATAGAGATAAATCGCCGTATGTACATGACTTGTATTGTAAGGCAGGAATAGTTAGAGACCGAGCCGGATAATGTTTATGAGCCGGCCGGGACTCTATGAGCCGCTGGGCGTCAACCTCTGTATATAAAGGGACGACCCGGGCGGCGGTCCAGGACAAGAAAACACAGATCGAAAGCTAGGTCAAGCGGATTCGCTCCCTAGCAATCGAAACATAAGCAATACCACCTCAAACTGGATTAGGCTTTTACCTTCATCACAAGGGGCCGAACTAGTATAAACTCTCGTGTCCTTTATCCCGCTTTAACCTCTTTAAGCTTCCTAGGTGTGATGGCTCCACGCTTAAGTCCTTTCACTAGGACATCTGCCGTGACAATTCCATGATAGTTGGCGCCCACCGTGGGGCCAGCGCACGATGGATTTGAGTTCTTGAAGGGCAGCTTCGAAGGGCTCAAGGGATACGCTGTGGGCCGGATGACCAAGAGTCGTCGCGGCAAGCTCTACATCAACGACGCGGGCTGGGGCCCCGACGCCTGCTCAATTGAGTACGGATACCGGGTCCCCTTTGGCGGGATCCACGTCTTCGTCGGCCGGATTGGCGAGCCAGGCCCTAAGTCGGACATCTGCACCAACATCGTCGAGATGGCTCAGCGTGCGAGACCCGTCCGGGCTCAGCCGACCGTGAAGCATGCCTTCGTGGGATGCATCCATGGAGGGGAACTTTCTGAAAGATCTGTGTCTGGTGGTGAGACGACCGTCCAATCTGATGGCGAGTCATCCATGGGTGAGGAAGATTCGTTGTATCAACTGCAAGATGGTGGGCTCGGGTGCTGTTCCGATGGCAGGAGTATTACGGACCCCTTTGAGCCGCCGAGCAGAGCATGGATCTTCATGGCTGGCACGCAACTCGTTCAAAACTCTACGACTACGGCAGCGATAACCTCTGGATCAGCGGCAGCCGGGGCAGGAGGCCCTATGCGCCCGCCGGCTCAGGTGTTGATGGAACTCATGGATAGGATGACAAACCTGTTAACCGCCATGGTTACTTCGGCTGATCAGGATCAACATGATACGGAAGTGGCACGGTTACGTGAGGAGGTAGCATAAGCCAAGGAAAACCTAGCAGCAGAGGACGTTAGGATGGCCGCGGAGCGGGCGGCTTTGGATGCTCGAGCACAACAGATTCAATCCGAGGCTTTTCAGCTTATGATGAATATGAACGCATCAAATGAGGTCATGAGAAGAAGGCACCAGAAGCCTCAATCCCGTCTACCTCTGACATATGATCCTATAAACCTCTTCCGCACACCCGGTGCAGGCCCTAGTAACCCACCGGAGGTAAACCACGTTGCATCACCCGGGGTGGGGACGCCGGGTTAGCCACGGGTGATGGAACCTCCTCGGATGAATACGGCTCCACCTCATTATGTACCGACACCATCGGGTCATTATTCAAACACTTTGGAGAACATGATCACCGCGGCGGCACGATTGGCGGCTCTCCCGATGGAGGGCGACTCTTCGACAGCGGTTGAAACACAAAGGATTAGAGAACTTCTTCAGACGGCTTGAGCACAGTCGGAGGCATATTCTTACAGCCGAGACAGGGTTCATTCGACCCCTCGCCCAAGCCGGAGTCCGAGTTATAGCCAACACATGGATTCAGCAGTTGTTTCAAGCAATGCTCGGCGCCATGACCAGACGGGCGGGCATGACCCGGTGCGTGATGGAGCTCTCAATTTGGTTAACCAGGACATGATACACCAAGAAGCTGAGTGGGTGGTTCAAGAGGCGGTTGAGCAGGCAACTTGGCAGGCGGCTTACCAGTCTTTTCCGGTTTATCCGACGACTTTTGTTGAGGCGGGCGTAACCGCGAGGAGTGGAGATGTCCCTTGTTTGGTGCCGGCTCTGCGTAATGAGCGTTTGCCCAAGGATTTTAAGGGGCCTCGAAAGGTACCTAATTATACGGCCGATTTACAGCCCGGGGCATGGATTGAAAGTTATGAGATGGACATGAAATTATTGGAAGTTAGTGATGCAGCAATGGCCAAGTACTTCACCATGATGTTATATGGGACGGCCCGCACTTGGTTGAAGGGGCTGCCACCCAACTCCATTAGTTCATGGGCAGAGTTAAAGGCCCGGTTTATTCAGAACTTCAAAGACACATGCAAGCAGCCCATGTCAATTGTGAATTTGACTAATTGCAAGCAAGAGGAAGGTGAGTCCACCACCCATTGGGTGCGCCGGGTCAAGGCCATAATACATTCATCTGAGAAGATGGATGCCGGCTCTGCAGTCTTAATGTTGGAGAATAATTGCCATTTTACGCCTCTGAAACAGAAGCTGGGGCGGCTCAAGCGTGATTATAATGACATGGGTCAGTTAATGGAGGCGCTAGTCAAGTACGCTGATTCTGATAGTACCAAGGATCCCGAGTCTGACGAGGGGAAGATAGGGAAGGGAAACAAGAATGGCAATGGTAAGGGTCAGGAACATAACCGGTGAATAAAGGAGGCAATAATAAACGTAAGGCTGATGGTAGTTTGGAGTTTTTGGCTAACGCCAATGCACAGGGCAACAATCAATGGCATAAGGGTTGGCCACCTCCGCGGTCCGGCGGGTCAGGTCCCACTCTTGAGCAGTTATTAAATGAGCCCTGTCCAAGGCACGGTACTCAGCAGAAACCAGCCACTCACCTATGGATAGACTGTACGATCATGAAGGCTTTCAAAAACTCTAACATGTTCGATGACAATCATGGGCCGGGCAGTGGCTCTGGTGGCGGCAGTTTTCACGGCCCGGGCGATAGTTCAAATTCTGGCTTTCAAGGCTTTCAAGGAAATCAAGGTGGCTATAATCAGCAATCTGGTCAGGGAGGTCAGCAGCAGCAGCAGTCTGGATATCAAAGCAACCCAAAGCAATTGAACAGTGGACAGTATCATGTGTTCATCATCAGTTTGTGCAAACGGGACCAGAAGCTTCATAGGAGGGTTGTAAACGCTGTTGAGCTGGCAGTTTCTTGTTATTTAAGATGGTCTGAGCAGCCTATTCTGTGGAGTAGGGCAGATCACCCTCCCCGGGTTGACAATTCGGGTCACTTGGCTTTAGTGGTGGCGCCTCAAGTTGGTGGATATAAATTCACTAAGGTGCTCATGGATGGAGGCAGTAGCATCAACATCCTCTATTATGAGACTTTCCGGCGTATGGGGTTGACTGATAAAACCTTAAGACATCTAACACTGTTTTCCATGGAGTAGTGCCTGGTAAGTCGGCGTATCCAGTGGGTAAGATTGAGCTGGAGGTAGCCTTTGGAGATGAGCATGATTCTAGGGCTGAGAAGTTAACTTTTGAAGTGGTCAAAATCAAGAGCCTGTATCACGCCCTGTTTGGACGGCCGGCTTATGCCAAGTTCATGGCATGACCTTGTTATGTTTATCTGCAGCTTAAGATGCTGGGTCATAATGGTACTATCACCGTGCATGGGAGCCGGAAGATAGCCTTGGAATGTGAGGAAGGCGATGCTGCCTATGCCAAATCTATGTGTGCGACGAAGGAATTGAAGTTCTATAAGGACAATGTTGACCCGGCAGACATGACGTCTTTGAAGAAGCCAACCACAGAACATGAGCTGGTGTTAAAGTTTAAATCGGCTGATGAAACCAGGCTTGTTGATTTTGTCCCAGGGGACTCATCTAAGCAGTTCAATATCAGTGCTAATTTGGATCCTAAATAGGAAAGCGCGCTCATTGAGTTCATCCGTGAGAACCAGGACATCTTTGCATGGAAACCTTCTGACATGCCGGGTGTACCGAGAGAACTCGCTAAGCACACTCTCAATATTCATCCAAAGTTTAAGCCGGTCAGGCAGTTTCTTTGGCGGTTCAATGAAGAAAGGCGTAAGGCTATTGGTGAGGAAGTGGCCCAGCTCTTGGCGGCCGGGTTCATTATCGAAGTCTTCCATCCAAAGTGGTTGGCTAACCCGGTGCTCGTGCTTAAAAAGAACGACACCTGGCGTATGTGTGTGGATTACACGGACTTAAACAAGGCTTGTCCGGCTGATCCTTTCACCCTTCCTCGTATTGATCAAATCATTGATGCTACGGCAGGTTGTGAGCGCTTGAGTTTTTTGGATGCTTATTCTGGGTATCATCAGATCAAAATGGCGGTTAAGGACCAGGAGAAGACGGCTTTTATTACTCCATTTGGAGCCTTCTGCTATGTATCTATGCCTTTTGGGCTTAAGAGTGCCCAGGCGACTTATCAGCGGTGTGCAGAACTGTCTTCACAGTCAGATTGGGTGCAATGTTCATGCTTATGTGGATGACATCATAGTGAGGTCCAGAGAAAAGGAGACTGTCAGTGTCAAAATCGGCGGATCTCGGGTAGGGGGTCCCGAACTGTGCGTCTAGGCGGATGGTAACAGGTGGCAGGGGACACGATGTTTTACCCAGGTTCGGGCCCTCTTGATGGAGGTAAAACCCTATGTCCCGCTTGATTTATTCTTGATGATATGAGTATTACAAGAGTTGATCTACCACGAGATCGGAGAGGCTAAACCCTAGAAGCTAGCCTATGGTATGATTGTTGTCGTCCTACGGACTAAACCCTCCGGTTTATATAGACAACGGAGAGGGTTAGGGTTACACAAGGTCGGTTACAAAGGAGGAAATATCCATATCCGTATTTCCTAGCTTGCCTTCCACGCCAAGTAGAGTCCCATCCGGACACGAGACGAAGTCTTCAATTTAGTATCTTCATAGTCCAATAGTCCGGCCGAAGGATAGAGTCCGGCTGTTCGGAGACCCCCTAATCCCGGATTCCCTCAGTAGCCCCTGAACCAGGCTTCAATGATGATGAGTCCGGCGCGCAGTATTGTCTTCGGCATTGCAAGGCGGGTTCCTCCCCCGAATATATCACGGAAAAATTTGAATACAAGGATAGTGTCCGACCCTGCAAAATAATTTCCACATACCACCGTAGAGAGAATAATATTTATACAAATCTAACCCGCCGACACGTTTTGACAACATAACATTATGCCATAGCCCGATGATTATTCGAACCGTTTCCTTTAACTAACTCCGCACATAACGCGAGGCAGTTTCCTGACACGTCTTGTCAAAGCAGGGATCGTGTCCCCCTTATTACGGGATTCTCATCAATACGGGCATGGGTAACCCAACCGTGCCATCGATTACGACGCTTGGGGAATAAGCGAGTTTTACCAGGCTAGTGGGGGCGCATGGCTTCGGCCGCCCTTATAAAGGGACAAGGTTTAACCTTTTTCTACCCACGCCTTCTTCCTCCTTGCCTATCCGTTCTTGCGCACTCGAGCTCCAACGCCCAAGTCCACATCCTTCCCCTCAACCTTCTCCAAACATGTCCGGAGCGGGAGGCAAGTGGATGGCTTCCTCTGTTACGGAGGAACACATCAAAAAGCTGCGCGGAGCCGGATACTTAGCCGCGAATATCGCGCATCGGCTGCCCGCTGCGGGGCAGATCGTCCCTACCCCAGAACCCCATGAGAGGGTAGTTTTCCTCCACCACTTCCTCCACGGACTAGGGTTTCCCCTTCATCCATTCGTCCGTGGTCTCATGTTCTACTACGGGCTGGACTTCCATGATCTGGCCCCGAACTTCATCCTCAACATTTCGGCGTTCATCGTCATCTGTGAGGCTTTCCTCCGCATCCGCCCCCATTTCGGCCTATGGCTAAAGACCTTTAATATCAAGCCGAAGGTGGTGGGCGGCCAACAAGCAGAATGCGGCGGAGCCATGGTGGGCAAGATGCCCAACGTTATATGGCTTGAAGGCTCCTTCGTGGAGACCATAAAGGGGTGGCAATCGGCGTGGTTCTACATCACCGAGCCGCACGACACCAAATGGGTGGTTGCCCCCAAGTTTCGATCCGGATTCCCTACACGGCTCACTTCCTGGAAAGAGAAGGGCTTGTCGTGGGGTTCATCGGTGGAGCTGGACGGACTCCAGAAATGTATCCTAAACATGACAAGCAAGAAGCTCAACCTTGTCAACATAGTCCAGGTCATGCTCATCCGTCGGATCCTCCCATGCCAACAACGGGACTTCAACTTGTGGGAGTTCGACCCGGCCCAGCACCAGACTCTGAGCGAGCTCTTCGACACGACGCACAAGGACGTCTGGAAGGTGCTGTTCAAGGGCGTCGAGGTCCCTCCCTCTCTCACCAAGGACCGCGGGCTAAGCGCGAAGCGCCGAGTGCATTCGGTGAGTTCTATACATCCGGTAGGATATTTATTTCCCCTAGCTTAACCATGTGCGGGGTCTGATCTCCATGCCTTTGGCAGGATTGGGTGGAGATGTCGGGGCAGATTAACTGTCCGGCCCCTCTGCCCGAAGACACTACGGACGCTCTCCTGACGGAGATGCTGACTCCGGCTCCTTACAAGGTGCCGGAGAAGACCAAGAAGGCCAAGGGAACCCGAAAGAGCTCCTGGCGCCAGGTGTTATCGGACTCACCGTCCGATAACTCCGCGACGCACTCCTCCCCCGAAGACGAGGAGGAAGATGAAGATGTTCCCCCTCCAGTCGGGGGAGACAAGAAAAGGAAGGCCGCCCCTTCTGGGGGGACCGAAGGGTCCAAGAAGGGAAGGACTCTCCTTCCGGACTACTCCACCACCGCCGCCGAAGGCGAAGACGAGTGGCCGCTCAGGGCCAAGCCCCTGGCGAAGTCGTAAGTATTCGGATGCCAGAATAACTCATAGCATACCTTTGTTGCACTACCTCTCCTAACGCCAAAATATGACTATGCAGACCGCCACGAGCCCGTATCGACGTATCGTCGGACGGCTCCGTGGGCTCATTGGATATGGATAGCGATCCACTTCCGACCGCCACCTCCCCTTGCCCTACGGACAACGCCGAGGTATTGTCTCAAGAGGCACCGGGTCGAGGGGAGACAGTCCCGGAGGCGCCTCAAGGCGACCTTCCGGACTCCGGGAGCAGAGGGAGCAAGGCTCCCGAGGGCTCCGAGTTCGGCCCTCAGCCAAACACCACGCCGGAACCCCCAGTGGTTCCAGACTCGGGCAGGCGGCCTCCTTCCAAAAGGGGCAAGACGCCTGTGCCGGTGACCTCTGTCCATCCAGAGGCATCGGACAATCTGCTGGGAGCGCTTTGCAGCGCTTCCATCGACGAAGAGCACCGCACTATTATGAGTGCGGTGGTCCGAAGGTTCAGTCCGCCAAGAGCGGACTGACTGAAGCCTGTGCCAGCCTTCTAACAGGCTTTGAGGTAAGTTTTTGAAATATGGGGAAAAATATTACCGCATAGACAGTAGCCCCTGATGCTCTGTTCGGTGTTCACAAAGAAAAGCCGAACGGAGGATCAAACAATATCGTAGGAGTCTAATATAAGTATATCAATATGCGTATGCAGGCTTCGCTGCTGGCCTCTGCCACACTAACTACGGAGGTGGCCGCACTAAAGCAGGACCTTAAAGGGTCCAAGGACGAGCTCGGCCTTGCCAAGAGGCAGCTTGAGGAGAACAAAGGTAAGTAGTACCTAGTCTATGGATATGTATAAAGAGAATGCGATTGCAAAATGGCAGGATCATCGTAAATTTGCCAGGGGCCACGACCGAGGTGGCGACCCTGAAGCAAGCGCTATCCGAGGCCGAAAACAAAGCGTCCAAGGAGTGCACCGAGCGGGAAAGGCATGAGGCACGGGTGGGCGAAGTGCAGCAAGAGTTCCACGCTCTCGTGACGAAGCACGAGGCATTGGAGCTTGACTTGAAGACGCGAGAGTCCGAGCTTGCCATGGCCCTTGAGAGCGCAAAGAATGCCAAGGCCGAAGCCCAAAAGGCCCTCCAGAAGATTGATGCAATGAAGAAGATAGCGGTGGGTAAGGCATTCTATATGCAAAGCAAGCATGTGAAAGTAAATTACCTGTTACTTACCCGAATCCGGAGCTCTCTAGGAGCATTCGCAGATTTGCCCCGCAGCGTGTCGGATGCCGCACAGCTTTACCAGGCCGAGGAGGGAAGCTCAACGGAGAAGCTGTTCTGGTCTCAGTATACTGGGACCGAACACCCGATGCCTCTGAGCGACCAGCTAAAGCAGCTGGTCGAGCTACACAAGGCGGCCGAATAGGCTATGAAGGGCTTTATAGTCCGGATGTGGCCTGGCGACGCCCTTCCCAACAGCTACTTCGGCTTGGTGAGGCGGCTTGTGGATGCCTGCCCACGGCTGGAAGTTATCAAGCGATCCGTTTGCATCGAAGGTGCACGCCGGGCTTTCGCCCGTGTGAAGGTACAATGGGCCAAGCTAGACGCCGTGAAGCTGATCAAGGAAGGGCCGCCGGAGGGCAAGGAGCATCGCCACCCTGAGATGTACTATGAGGGTGTCCTGAAGGGTGCCCGTCTCGTAGCGGACGAGTGTACGAAAGATATAATATTTGAGTGAACTCGCTCGTGTAATCCTGTATTCATGAAAACTTGTTCATATGCGCTATGCAACGCTTGTTTGAATTTAAAATATTACCTTCTGTTCGGCTGTTTATCAAAACTGAGAGATGGCTAGTCGTCGGCTTCTGCCCCCATGCCACGAGTGTTGGGGTGTTCGGGATAAACCTGAGCACTCTTGTTCCCATTTTTGGGTCCTTCGAGGGAGGTGCTCAGCACAACGAACAAGGCAATCGGACTATAATGCGTTATCACTCTCACTTAGCCATAGAATTCTATAATTTTAAATTTCGGTGAAGCCCCTAGTATTCGGAAAGCCGAATCTGGGGCGCGATACACGCCTTAAGACGGATAGGGCCGGCTCCTCGCTCTAAGCGGCATAAGTCTTTAAGGACTCGAAAACCTCTCGAACAGCGACCAGTCTCTCGCCTTATCATGACAGTCAGTTCTAGCTTTCTCTACTGAGGTGCTTAGCCCAGCAGAACCGGGGCACAATCGCAGTAGTTCTCCCAGTGATACCTTAGCCGATATAGTGGAACGTAAGGTACCAAAACATGGGAGCCGGACAAACCCAACTATTGACCCAAGACATGATTCGGAGCTGATGCATATAATGCTATAAGTTCGGGGTGCCGCACTGTCGAAAGTGTTCGGACTTCTCATGCCATATTGTGGGGTATGCTTAAGCCCTTAGCGTATTGGTCGTACCAGAGTGTACGGGTGCTGGATGTCACGAATGAACATATATATATATATATATATATATATATATATATGTGTGTGTGTGTGTGTGTGTGTGTGTGTGTGTGTGGTCGCGCTATTCGTCACCCTGGGTGAGGAATAGTTATTCTCCATCCTCCTCTATTTTACTATCAATACACTGTAATTTTACGTTCCGTAAGTTTTGTCTTATTTTCGACGTAAAAAGGGACTGTAAGAAAATATATAATCGCCGTAAAAATTATTTTATGTTATGTAAAATTACAAACGTAAAAACATAGTCTAAAATACACATAAACTGCAAATTTTCTTGTCTTATGACCTAAATTTTTATTTTTTTATGTCAAATTTAACGTAATTAATCAATAGGAATGTAACTATTTGAGTTCAAAACGTAATTTAATTATGAAATGATCGTAAGATTACCTCGGGTGAAGAATAACTTATTCTGCATCCTGGATGATGAATAGTAACACTATATATATCTCCCTAATAATCTTTCTCTAATAATAAAGTATAGATTGACTCCGTGGGTTCACCGTCACAATACGCTTCTTCCCATGATTTTACGCTTTCAGTGTGTTTCATATGATTTGTCCGAGGTGGTACTATTTTTCTGCACAGGCTCACGATCGTTCACTTTTATTTATGGGCCATCAGCCGGCGTGTACGTCTGCCCAAGCTAGGCTGCAGCGAACGCACTATATGATTTTCGTCCAGACGGTCGCAAATCTATTTTCATACGTGCTCAATTACGTAAGCAAGGTGGCCTCTCAGACGTAATGTGTATGAGGCCTTCTCCTGGCACGATGCACTATTGGGCCTTTTATGGGCTACAAGCCACGTTTCAGATTTTATTTTATAAAATAATGATGCATGCATATTTTTTATTGAATTGTCCCACCTTGCTTTCTTATACTAATTTCCACCAATTTATAACCGCTTCTAACTTGCCTGAAATATCAACAAGCTGGCCACACAAACAGAGGATACATAAGGGAATCCATTGGCAGAGGGGCTAAATAAACGGACGGCTGTACTACATGCATGGCGTTCCTCGGCTGGACGTGATTGTGGGCTTGGACATGCAGACAACCCGGGGCATCAACCTGTGATGCCGCAATTGCAATCAAGATTGGTGTGGAAACGGAGATTGAGAATGATATCGGTGGAGAAGATGAAGAGAGAGAAGAATACAAGATGCATATCGGTGAAACCGAACGGATTTAAGATTTTAAACGGTGGAGGCGAATGGATGAGCAGTGTCGTAGGCGATGGATACATGCCGATCGCTCGCCCCTTTTACCAGCTGGTTTATTTTTTTAAGAGCATCTACAATATTTGGTATATCCCACCTACACATCCGAAAACACTCGCCCGCAGACGTGTCTGGGCACGCGTGCTGGTATTGATCGCGGGTAGTACCAATATATCTATGTCTGCAACCGTCGTACACATATCTCCGCACCCAAATCTATCAAAGCCATGCAACAACGAAACATGTAGACCAACATCACAAACAAGATCATCGGGCAAACAAATATTGATAGATTCGGACAAACAAACTGGAGGATCGTCGTCCAAGTTGGTGGTGCCGTTCTCCGATGTGGAGGAAATGTAACCTGTCAGAAGGCGGATGGCGCGGCTTTGCTGCTCCTGGGTGTGGTGTGCCGCCTTCGCCTTGGCGCTCTTCGTCTCCCTCGCGAGGCGCTCCGGAGCCTCGATCCCGAGGCGGAGCGCCTTCGCATTCTTCCACCGGAGGCGCCTCACATCGGTCTCCACCATGGTGAGCAAGCTTCACATCACCTTGCGGAGGAGCGCCATGTGAAGTTTTTATTTGTACGGTGTACTCCTGGAATTTGCTGTCAAACAACTGTTATAGTAGGATAATTAAGTGGATGTTTTTTTTTTTTTGCTTTACATCATCACATGACCACTGATCTAAATGTTCTCTGCCACACTAGCTTTCCTTTCAAGGAAAATTGTAGCCTAACTGTTGTGCCCATTTATTTTCCATGCATTTTGAATGTTAATCAAGACCCATGATAGTAAATGACTCCTGTTGTTATGCATGGGTAATGACAACTACATTTCTCCCACAATTTTGCATGCATATATATAGACTAAACTATTTACCTTAATTTTTATTATTTTCTTGGTCAATACATATATTTTATAATATGTTGTTCCAAAAAAATATGGGAACATAATTATTGGTGGTATGATGGTGGTTCAGAATCAACTATACCATTTACAATGTTGAATTAGGTTGAGTTTGGTACATCCAAAAACTTTACAACTTATCAGCGCCTCAAGTGAGTGATGAAAAATTATGTGTCTAACTATGCAAGTTCTCGTGACTATCATTTTTTTAGTTTTCCAAACATTTTTCACAACAATAGCCCTTTTTATCTCGATGTGATATATTGATATGTTTGGAGATAATTTACATGTGTACCGTTTATTTCATATATTGCTAATTCCTACAAACACAAAAAGAATCCTTAAAAAAGTTTTCCCCGTATTTAATACTAGCATTGACCTCTTCTATGTTATCAAACATGTTATGATGTAAAGATCGTGCCTCTCAGCAAGTGCTTGGAAACACACATTAGCATTGACCCATGAATGAGTCTTATTAAGACGCAGTGTCCGACTCACATTTACACATTGTGCCCTTTAGTACAGGGTGCAGGTTTTTGCTCCCGTGACATTAGGGACATTCTTTTACCCGTTGCAACGCACGGGCAATTTTGCTAGTAATAATAAAGCACGGATTGAGTCTCTGGGTTCACCGTCGCGGCGTTTTTTCAAAAACGTCTATGTGATTTAGGGTAATACAACCCGCAGTCCACAGTTAAGTGAAGAACGTTTCGTTCGGCATGTTTTTCAGAAAAACACCTCATATTTTACATAATCAGCCCGCAGTCCACGATTAAGTGAAAAACGTTTCGTTCGGCATGTTTTTCAGAAAAACACCTCATATTTTACATAATCAGCCTGCAGTCCATCAACACCTCTTTCCTCTTGAGTCAGGTTCCGAGCGAGATGGGGTCGCGATCCAGACAACGCTGGGCGCGGCGGCGGCGATCTCCGGCCAGATCCGGTCGAGGAGTCGGTCCATCCTCGACGCACCTGACCCAAGTCTCGCCGCCTGCGAGCTTCAGGAGGCCCACGCAGACTGACTGCTACTGCTGGGCGT
Source organism: Triticum aestivum (assembly GCF_018294505.1). NCBI lineage: Eukaryota > Viridiplantae > Streptophyta > Magnoliopsida > Poales > Poaceae > Triticum > Triticum aestivum. The sequence goes on from NC_057812.1 coordinate 581,405,266, forward strand.
CGTCTGCCACGGCGCTGACGAGGGATGCATCCTCGAGGCGATCAACCCGAGGCTTGCCGCCGCCGAGTTCCAGAAAGGCAACACTCCTGCTGCCAAGCCTAGCGATCGTGTTCCACGACGCCGAGGGGGGATGCATCAGCAAGGCCGTCAATCCGAGGCTCGCCGCCGCCAAGTTCCAGAAGGGCAACCCTTCTGCAGCAGCGTGCAGCCATCTGAATGTTGAACCCAGGTTAGTGGCCGAGGGTGAAGACCATCGTGCATATCCGGATGTGCCTGCATTCTGGACGGCGCAGCCAGGGAACGGCAGTACGGACACTGGCCAAGTATTGCATCCTGATGTACTTACTTACAATGTTGCATTATCTGTCCATCTGAAGTAGGGTGACCAGAAGAGTGCAAAGTATGATACTAAGCTATGGACCGGCGAGCAATTCAAAGAAGCTAATGTTAGTTTGGATGAGATGATGCAAAAGGGATTGTTCAACGTATATAACTTTGACGGAGGGGCTCATGAAGACACAGAAAAGGCATACACACTCCATGCTGGACTGCGGGAGGAAAGGGAGGGGAGCTACAGGCATATAGCTTCTATGTTAAACTTAAAACAGTGGAGGCAAGGCATAGAGATGTGCTTTGTATTGTAGCGGCACACGTTCATGTGGCCGACCCTGCTAGGGAATAACGGACACACCATGCTCGATGAATTCGACCCTGCTAGAGCTGTACTGCTCTGTCTGGCCTTCTCTCCTTAGGTTCAATCATTCCAGGCTTCTATCTCTTCTCAATATTTTTTGCTGTAAGACAATATGTTCGTGGAATTATTATTGCCACGGGTTCAGTCCTAAGGCATGGATTATCTATCTGAACATATGGCTTCAATCAGGAATCAATTGCTAATAATGTAAACAGGGAAATATTGTCAGTTCAAATAACTAATGACCATGCGCATTGCACCGACAATCGATGTCTTTTTTGCGAGGGGATTATTATTGCCACGGCTTCCATTCCAAGACAAAGTAGAACCGACAATACATGTTGATCAGTTGATCAATTGGTGCTGTTACCTGACCTTTCTTTATAATTGCATCAGTTTACCATTGATTTTCGTTCATCTTATTAAAACTGCTATATATTTGTTGTTCAGTTGAGATTTTATGCAGATTTCTTTATAAGGTATGCTTTGTAAGAGTTTCTTATTTTGTATAGGTTGTGGACCAGAAATTAATTAATCTATTAATTTCCACATTCATTTAGTAAAATACATTAATTAATAATTTACTCGTACAAGAAAAATAATTTTTAATGTGGTCTTCATGCCTCGACGTTCCCATGTGTCTATTTTTTAACATGACGAAGGGACACAAAAAAGAAGAAACGACAACACATATGTGTCATTAGGAGTGTGCGAGAATTTGTTTTCCCCGTTGCAACGCACGGGCATCTTTGCTAGTCTATCCCTAATAATAAAGCACGGATTGACTCCGTGGGTTCACCGTCACAATACGCTTTTTTCTTATGAATTTACGCTTTTAGTTTGAATTTAAAACATATACACGAGGTGGTACTAAAGCCTAAGAAAAAAAGAACCGTTTTTCCATCGTTCGAGACAGACCCTGGCAAAGACAAAATTATTGTGGAGTACATGGGGATCGAACTCACGTCCTCCCACTAAGCCTATAAGACCGAGACCAATTGAGCTAACCATTGTTAGTCTCTTGAAGGAGAGTTCTAACCATGATGAAATAGTCCCACCTCGACCATTTACATCCAGCCACACCGGTTAATATACGTGCAGAATTTGCACCTACCCAGAAGCTGGTGTGCTTGCTGATTAAGCTAACCTGATGACTTGCGCGGGATCATGGCGCAGCCGATCTGGTCGGCGTTGGGCGGCGGCTTTGCTAATCGAGCCCATCTGTTGGCCGATGTCCACGATGTTTCGACCTGCCTCGCGCGCCCGACAGAGGAGTACTGCGCCGGCCGGGCGACGACTTGACAAGGGCTCTCTCGTGTGGGCTATATAGGATGATATTTAGTGCAAATCGTTATCTGTTCCAGCTTCGTTTTGAGACGTTCAAGTTGCCAAGTCTCAACATGTACGTGGTTGTGATATCCCTCAAAAAACTGGCTGTGTATACAGGCATGACTTCACTGTCTGTCCATAACCTAGAATCGCCACCTTTCTGCACTGAGGACACATACATAAAGTTTCTCACCCCAAGCAATGTCTAGGTTGATCCAGATCCTGTTGCCGCTAGCTTCGTCCTTGATTATTTTCACCGATGTGCATCTTACTCGACAGGCTATCGTCTCCTCTTTTTTCCCCATCCATCCCTATGATTGTTGGTACAGACCTCACATGCATGTTTGTTTGATCCATCGTCAGTTTGTCACATAGTCAGGTTGTGCCACCGTCCTCCCGAACTTGGATGTTTGCTCTGACAATCTGTCACGAAAAGTACTGCTACCAATGACTGCTCAGCTGCTATGGCTAGGCACTGCTAGCTTTAGTCATCATGGTGACAATTCGCTCGACCAAAAAACATGCTGACAATAGCAGTGAGTTATTTTCTTTTTTTTTTGAACTGAGTGAGTTATTTTCTTGTTGTGTTGAGACCTTCATAAATATTTGGTGCATATACCATGCTAATTGCTGCATCAGCATGTTATGTGTTATTTTACCACTATCTTTGCAAATTCATCATTAATTAATTCATGTATGTATGTATGATTATTTGAGATCATTTATTATGTCATTGTATTTGTATTTGGGGATTAATCTTTCCCTACTAATAAAGCAGGTATCGCTTCTGGTCGTACGTCATTAGCAATTTTGCAAAAAAAGTCTCTTTATTTCTGTAGTTTCAACCGCAGTCCCCTTTTAAGTGGCTGAAGTGAGAAAACGTTTCGTTTTTACATAAAAGACCCTAAATTTTCGGGTATTCAACCCGTGGTCCTTTTTTCATCGTCGGCAGGCTACCTGGATCGAGTCAACGCTGCTGCTCGAGCGACTGGCGGCGGCGCGGCTGCTCGATGAATGGCGGCGGCGGCCAGAGCTTGCAGGGGCCGGATCCATGCGTGGAAGGTGTTGGGGAGGCGGATCCAGAGGTGGGCGGCGAGGCGGGAGCTCACCGGAGCCGGGCGATGGAGGGATCCGGCGCGATGGCGTGAAGTCCTTGCAGGCGGAGGCGGGTCTTCATGGCTGGTAGGCAGAGCTCTGTAGGTATTGCCCCTTGCCCCTCTTTTCAGCCTGTTCTCTCTCTCTCTCTCATGGTGAGCGCCGACGACGGGGAACGGGTAGTGCCCAGGGTGGAGCTTGGCGAGGGTGGATGGGGGCAACGCGTACGTCGAGCACCCGCACAGGCTTGCCGGAGAGTGTACAACATGGCAGGAAGATTGTGTGGGAGGACAATCGGCAGGGAGGCAGGAGAATGAGCACGGAGTGCTGCTGGCGGATCTCTGCCCTGACCTGGGTTGAGCAGCTGCACCGGGACAGACACATGCAGCCGTTCGAGCTCTGGTGAGGGGGTGGCGGGGCCATGTTGTGTGCCAGGCAAGGTTGAGGACGCCTGGGCCGCTGGTGATGGAGTGGCAAGGCCGATCTGGCCCTCTCTCTTTTGTTTCTCTGCAACCAGCACAGAGAAGCAGAAAGTTGCTGCTCTTATGTCATATGACCTAACCAATCTCTCTCTCTCTCTCTCTCTCTCTCTCTCTCTCTTCTCTTGAACTAGCACTAAAGGAGCCGACGCTGTTGGTAGCACTGAGAACGGAGGGAACATCAAGTCATTCTCCTCCTAGAAAACCAGATGTATAACCATTTGTTGTTGTTCGGATGGTGTCCACAGCGGCCAACTACACCTGGTTTGTGTGCTCTTTTTGTTAAAATAAATCCATTCTTCAGTCCATGCTATTGTACGAGACCATTTTTTGCTATTCGGATGGTGTCCACGGCGGCCAACTACAGCTGGCTTGTGTGCTCTTTTTGTTAAAATAAAATCCATTCTCCAGTCCATGCTATTGTACCAGTTTGATGTGGTGGTTGAAAAATTATTGATTTTGTTTGGTTCCTTGAGACTGAGAGGCAATAATTTTGTTTGATTAATTTGTTGAAGCTACGCACACATATATGGCTAAGCCCTATTTGTTGTTTGTTGTTATGCAAGCAAAGGATTTCGTCCGGTAAAACACCCAGCAACAGGAGTTTCTATAATGCTGATTGATTCAGAAACCCAAACAGTATGGGTGTAGTTCTTACAATTAGAATTTTAGAATTACTAATATCCTTTTGTTCCAGTATAATTTTTTTTGCTGAGAACTTCTTTAAGATGCTCTTCTCTGTGTGTAATGCACTTTGTTATTGGCGATGACTTGTGGATGGATTATGCCGGTTGAATAAACAACATCTTTGCACAAACTAACATTGGCAACATCCAGAAATTGAGAAAGCTTCTTCTCTGTTAACAAAATTGTCTACTCAGGACTGCAATTGGCGTAGGATTTTTGGGTGGCTCTGTGAAGTAGCAGGTCTAGCTCACTTGGCCTTATCCTTTTAAAGATTGTCGCGTTTCTCGTTGTCCAAATGCTCCAGCAGCCAAGGGTGATCTACTCCATGTAAAAAGGTTTCTGCATAGAGCCCTTCAGAGCAATAATCTATTTATTGGCAGAAGACAAATTGGTTTGATCAAAGGCAGGGAATAAATATTCAGAAGACAAATTGCAGACGACAACCCAGGTATTGTTCACGTAGGTATTCAAAGTGTAATTAGTTGCCTTGATTCGATTCTTTTGGAAATAATTAGTCACACTTTTGACCCAAAGCGACAACAACATGGCGTTGTAGCTCATCAACTCCACTATGGCTTCCATTAGCAAGTTCTGGTAGCAAGCCAACTACATGCTATTGTAATTGGGGTGCAGAAGATGGAGGGGAATGGTCACCGATGACAAAAGTGCATTGAGTGGTTGGCATCCTATGTAATGGGTGTCAGCGACTAATCTACCATATCTTGTGAGTATATTGCATGTGTTGTCCTAACATATACACATGTTTATTTTGAGCACTTGCATTTTTGGCTGCTATTATTCAACTGATGATGATGCTGTAACATGCACTAATTCTCTATTTTGGCTTCACTTTCACTGAATTATTCCAAACTGTGCACTGGTTTTTTTAAATCTACATAGCTAATTCTTTTCATCTCACAAACTGCACATATGAGCTTATGAATATGAAAAAATGACTCCTAAGACATGAAACCACAATTATGGGAAGCCAGATAAGCCAAAAACCCTACAATTTTCTTATTTATTGTTTTTCTTCAAGATTTTTAGTGAACTTAGGAGCTCTGAATATAAGAACCAAGTATCACTACTGAAATGACACATATAAAAACTATCAACCCTGTATTGAGAAAGCTAGAAAATGAAGTATGAAAAGTGTAATTCTGTTAGAACTCCTAAACCTTGTCTTCAATGTGTGTGATTGTAGCCTCTTTGCGATTTTGGTTCACTTACACAGGAAATACTATTAGGAGCACACTATGATAAATACATGTAAAGTTTATCATCGGAAAATGAATATGAATCAAATTTTGTTTTCTTATGTTTACTATACAGGAACTGATCGTTCATGATCACTATAAGGATAAATTGGTGGGTTTACTTCATTCAGCAGCATATACAAATCTTTTTTGTTGTGTTTTTGGTTACTGGTATTACTGTTTTGAAGGGTATAAATAGCTAAATAATTTTAATTAGGTTTTTAGTCTCAATATATAGTAAAACAGCAGATGCAGTAATTTTGTAGAAGGAATGCAGCCCTTGGTCTAACAGTGATTTATGTTTTTTATGTGACATGGAGCGATCTGTGACTTTGAAGCACATGTGAATCTTGTTATTCTGCAAAATTTATGTTACATGCTCATGGTTTTGCTATACCGCTCTGATCTGCAACCTACAAAATTGCTATCTTCCTAACACATAATGTTGGTTGTTAACTCGGAACATAATATCACTAGAGCTCTACATATGCATGTTCTTTTAAAAGGAAAATTAATATAAGTTTGTTTCTGGCTAATACACGGTATTGAAAGTAATAGTGTGAGGGAAACCAAGCATGTTCTGTTACGGAAGAAAATATTCTTTATTTTCTTTAACTCAATCAATAGACGAGTGTGTTTACCAAAAACTGTACCATTACTTCTTTTGGTTTTTGCATGCTTAGTAACACATGAAATGCTTAATATGAGCTCGATATTGATGATTTCAGTTTATTAGTTGTTCCGCCGCCCGATATTGATGATTTCAATAACACATGTTCAGAATAATAGTGAGCTCGAGAGTGTGGCTCCTGGGAAGTCAGGCAGGTGTTACCGTTGCCCGGAGCTCAAATCGGCAAGCCTCTCCGATTCGGACCTCCTCATCGCCTTCTGCGCCATTGTTGACGCATACACACAGGCGCTCGAGAAGACCTAGCGCCGCGACAATGATGACACATCCCCTAGCTATAGATGGCGGCCGCAGCGTAGATCCCTTGGCCGGGTTCGAGAGTCGTTGCCCGCCCGATGGCCAGCGCATGACATTTGAGGACTGCTCCACCGTGTGCTGGCTGCTCAACAGGCTCCATGTCACCTTCCAGGAGCGCGACGTGTCCACCCACGCGCCCTACTGGGACAAGCTCCGCGTGCTGCTGCCGGGACAAACGGTTCCATGTCACTGTCACAGCGGCTGTTCGCGGATGGTAGGTACATTGTTGGTTTTTTAGACTTGCAGCACTCTGAAATTACAGTAGTTAGGACTTGCTTTTCTACTTCAATTCCCAATGTGTTATGAACTTATGATAGGTTGTAATCTTTGAACTTAGCAATCAAAAGTATTAGTAGGTAGTACATGTTGTTTTACAGTGTACAGCTTCTTCACGGACATTATTCAGTAGCTGTATCTTCTTACCAAATTCAGTGTAAGTCTTGCCTCTTGATGTGTTATAATCTCTACAGTAGGTGTATTGTGATTTTCCTTTTAATGCATAGAATAGAAAGTTTAGTGTAAGCGTGATTATAAGCTTTATTAGTCACTTTTCCCATGTTTGACAGTACATAATATAGGCAGAAGTAGTTTCTCCCATATTTTTTATGGACAGTGTACCTGTGATGTACCTGTGATTCTAAGCTTTATTAGTCATAACAGACTCTATTTCATATGATTTTAATTTCTTTTTCTTTTTAGTGTTAGCCAAAGCATGTTGATCAGGTGGGGCATTAGCATTATCGAGAAGTAGTGATCTGCAGGACACAATCATGTGAAATTCAGAAGATTTGATTGCTAGGGATCCGGCCTGGATTGATCTGCCATGCTTCGCTGCAGGTTTATCATACATATATATCTCCTTGTAATTTCCTATTTTCTAGCTTTGATCTCCTCCTCTTCTTCTTCCATCTTTCTTTTCTGTTTTTTTTGTTACATAGAAGAGGTATTATTGCTGTACTTTTTCCCAAAGTCTTTGTGTAGAGGGGTTAGGTACAGGTGGTCTAGGATAGGGTAGTTCCATCATATGCTATTGGGCCTCGCTAGAGTGCATTTATTCAGGGCTGGTTGTAAACGATCTAAAAGTTGTACTGATATCCTTGACATAAGATTTGAATAAAACTGTTTCATTTTCGGCCGACTCTTTTGGCTATTGAAGCGAGACATACACTTATCTTTTCTCATACATACAATTGTTTATTGTTTTGACGTACATACAACTGTCATGATTTATTGGTATATTATCTAAAGATGCCCTAAGTTGGTGTTGCTTGATCTGAAAACCGTAGTTTGTCGAATCTACAAGACCACCTGTGAGATATTGAACTATGTGTAGTTTTTTCCCGTTGCAACGCACGGGCCCTTTTGCTAGTGTATCATAATAACCATACGCAGTTCTATCATTAATCCAGTTAATACTGATCATGTTTCCAAATCATGGATTGCTTACAAATCTGAAAAAATAATTTACCACTGAAACAACTGTAAAAGTATCAAAAGAATAGTAGAAATACTCAAAATTATGGATGGCCATTCTTGAAAAAACATACATTTTCACATCGAAAATCATCCTATTAATTATTAATCTCCCTTCAAAGACCTAGGTCATAGCAGCACTTCTCCTCCAAATCTGATTTGCATAAACATGATCACTTGATTCGCTACTTCACCTTACAATAAGCTATATATTCATTTATTTTGTACCCGTTGCAACGCACGGCTTTTTTTGCTAGTCTTTCCCTAATAATAAAGTACGGATTGACTCCGTGGGTTCACCGTCACAATACGCTTTTTCCCGTAACTTTACGCTTTTAGTTTTTTTCAACACATTCATGTTTTTTTTTAAAATCCAAGGTGGTACTAATCCCGTCTGTCTGTCAAAAACAATTCGTTTACTTCGGTTTTCTCTTTCGTGTTTGACTCACACACGTACCTCCATCTAGACAGTTCCTACGATAAGATTTCAAACTGGTTATACCCTAACCCCTACGATAAATATCAGATAAGAGGGAGGCGGTCGATACCGTAGAGGAAACGGCCGACCGATTCCACATGGACGACGGAGCGGCTGGAGGAGAAGCAACACGTGAAGCGGCCTGTCGAGGAGGAGTGCGGAGGGAGATCCCATGGGTAGAGCGGAATAGCCGGTCCAGGAGGCGCGCTGAGGCCGATCCCACGTGGACGACGGAGCAGCCGATGGAGCAGGTGCATGGAGGCCGATCCCATGGGGACAAGGAGAAAACTCCTGGAGGCACGCGGACACCGGGAAAGGAAGGGAAACCATCCAAGAGGTACATACCAGTCTGAAGAGATTGGACGCGCGGCTGTGCTGCGGTTGGAGTTACGGACTTCTGGGCACTCAACTAGGATGGACAGGCGCTGTGTTGTTCGCCGACGTTGCTTACCCAATCCAGCTGTCCTACACTCCTCCGCTCGCGGGCATGTGGAACCGGGCGCGCAACACAGGTCGGGGCGCTTAATCCGAACACAAGGCCGAGATAGCTTCATCCAGACCATAAGTTGAAGGTAACACTTGTGTACAAAGCTAGCTACGCGAGCTAGCTACCTAAGCTTTTGTATCGGCTTCCTTGCGGACAGATTGACGAGGAACAGGCACTCGTGAGGACCAGAGCTACCGATGCACGCGACGCCGGCTCCGTTGCACACGGCGGATGATGCAGACCACACAGGTTGTCGCCTGAACTGTCTTGTCTCCTGATGATGAGCACTTTACTTATCCTTCCTATGCATAATTGAACAATGGGTTATGATCATTGTGTAGACTTCTCGAAGCATTGATTATATTTCCGATCTGCACATTAGTTGAAACACAATTACACTACGTATATTTAGTGAATTTGCATACTATTTTTGTTTGAGTAGAAGAATATTCCCCAACTTTAAATTGTCTATCAGAATATAACGATGTTGATTCCTTTGATATGTGGACTGGCAAAAGTGATTATATTTTTCATGACTCCTTTGTGCTATTTTCCTTTTCTACAGTATTTGTTGCATCGCGTGTACTGAGAGGAGAGCTTCAACAATCTCAAGTTAGTATTTTTTTCTAGCATGAAAGAAGATGGTATGCATTTATTTAACAGTTTTGCTAAAGCACATCTAGATGTGCCATAAGTATCGCACATCTAAGTTCTATGTCATTGATCTTACATCGAGATTCGCGTGGATATTTTTTCTTTTTTCTTTTTCTCTTTATATTTGATTCACTCACTTAGCTGTGCAATAACTAGAGCACATCTAGATGTGCCCTAGACACACCCTTTATTTAATTAATACACAAGTAAACAATAGTAAGACTGTGTATCTTACAATATTACATTCTAATTATACTCATGCATACATTAATGGGACATGTCATCCACAGAATTACAAGTCAGTGAAAAAAGGGGCACGCGGATGCAGCATGCTATAGTGTAATGGCCAACCTCGTAACCTTGGAATTGATCATGTTTACCATGATTAGGTGGAATACATGACCATCATCGACGAACAGGAGAAGTGTTTACCGTGATTAGGTGGAATACATGACCATCATTGACGAACGGGAGAAGTGACAAGATCGATGTGTCGCTAGGTATGTGCAAGAATTTTGTTCACTAAAACAAGGCCCCCAAATCTTAGCTTGTGTGCACCTAATGATAACTTCTTATGACAACTGGAATTCACGGTCGAAGTTGTTTGATTGGTAAATTATTTTTCAGGTTTCCAAACACACGCTTATTTATTTTGTATTTGTTGTAACACATGGCCTTTTTTGCTTTTACAAAATGTTGAAGCACTAGAAAATGACTAAACTTTGTACGCCCCGTTGCAACGCACGGGCCTTTGTGCTAGTAATATAATCTCTCCCTAATAATAAAGCACGGATTGGGTCTCCGGGTTCACCGTCACGGCATTTTTATAAAATAGTCCCCATGCTTTATGGTATTAAACCCGCAGTCTATATAATAAGCCATAAGCCAAACGAATCGGTATGGACGAGATAATAAAAGAAAAAGAAAAAAAAAACCACCTCCCG